>NW_022437030.1:1065990-1108462 GCF_009761245.1 Sapajus apella
GTAAATCTTCCTCCATCCCTTTATTTTGAGCCTCTATCTGTCATTGCATGTGAGATGGGTCACCTGAATACAGCACACTGATGGGTCTTGACTGTTTGTTCAATTTGATAGTCTATGTCTTTTAATTGGGGTATTTAGCCCATTTACATTTAAGGTTATTATTGTTATGTGTGAATTTGATCCTGCCATTTTGACGCTACCTGGTTATTTTGCCCATTAGTTGATGCAATTTCTTCTTAGCGTCGATGGTCTTTACAATTTGGTATGTTTTTGCAGTGGCTGGTACTGGTTGTTTCTCTCCCTGTTTAGTGTTTTCTTCAGGAGCTCTTGTAGGGCAGGCTTGGTGGTGACAAAATCTCTCAGCATTTGCTAGTTGGTAAAGGATTTTATTTCTTTTTGCTTATGAACCTTAGTTTGGCTGGATATGAAATTCTGGGTTGAAAATTCTTTAAGAATGTTGTATACTGGCCCCCACTCTCTTCTGGCTTGTAGGATTTCTTCCGATATATCTGCTTTTATTCTGATGGGCTTCCCTTTGTGAGTAACCTGACCTTTCTCTCTGGCTGCCTTTAGCATTTTTTGCCTTCCTTTCAAACCTGGTGAATCTGACAATTATGTGTCTTGGGTTGTTCTTCTTGAGGAATATCTTTGTGGTGTTCTCTGTATTTCCTGAATTTGAATGTTGGCCTGCCTTGCTGGGTTGGGGAAGTTCTCCTGTATAATACCCTGAAGAGTGTTTTCCAATTTGATTTCTTTGTCCCCATCACTTTCAGGTACACCGATCAAACGTAGATTTGGTCTTTTCACATAATCCCATGTTTCTTGGAGACTTTGTTAATTTATTTTCACTCTTATTTCTCTAATCTTGTCTTCTTGCTTTATTTTATTGAGTTGAATTTCAATTTCTGTTATCCTTTCTTTCATTTGATCAATTTGGCTATTGAAACTTGTGTATGCTTTATGAAGTTCTCATGTTGTGTTTTTCCGCTCCATCAGGTCGTTTATGTTCTCTAAACTAGTTATTCTAGATAGCATTTCAACTAATCCTTTTTTCAAGGTTCCTTAGCTTCCTTGCATTGGGTTAGAATATGCTCCTTTAGCTTGGAGAAGTTTGTTATTACCCATCTTCTGAAGCCTGCCTCTGTCAATTCGTCAAACTCATTTTCTGTCTAGTTTTGTTCTCTTGCTGGTGAGGAGCTGTGATCCCTTAAAGGAGAAGAGGTGTTCTAGTGTTTCAGCCTTTTTGTGCTGGCTTGTTCCCATCTTCATGGATTTATTTACCTTTCGAATTTGATGTCAGTGTCGTTTTGGATGGGGTCTCTAAGTGGACATCCTTTCTGTTGATGTTGAAACTCTTTCTGTTTGTTAGTTTTTCTTCTTCTTCTTTTTTATAGTCTCACTCTGTCTCCCAGTCTGGAGTGCAGTGGCACAATCTCGGCCCACTGCAACATCTGCCTCAAGGGTTCAAGCAGTTCTCTGCCTCAGTGTCTCAAGTAGCTGGGATTACAGGCACCCCCCACCAAGCCTGGCTAATTTTTGTATTTTTAGTAGAGACAGGGCTTCACCACCTTGGCCAGGTTGGAGTTTTTCTTCTTACAGTCAGACCCCTCTGCTGCAGATCTTCTGGAATTTGCTGGAGTTGTATTCCAGACCCTGCTTTCCTGGGAATCACCTAACAGCAAAGATTGCTGCCTGTTCCTTTCTCTGGTAGTTTTGTCCCAGAGGGGTACCCGCCAGATGCCAGCCAGAGGTCTCATTTATGAGGTGTCTGTTGGGCCCTACTGGAGGTTTCTGCAAGTCAGGATGCACGGGGGTCAGGGAGCCACTTGAGGAGGCAGTCTGTCCCTTATCAGAGATCGAACACTGTGTTGGAAAAAACTGTTGCTCTCTTCATAGCTGCCAGGCAGGGGCCTTTAAATCTGCTGAAGCTGTCCCCACTACTGTCTCTTTTCCCAGGTGTTCTGTCCCAGGAAGGTGGGGGCTTTATTTATAAGTCCCTGATGAGCTGCTGCCTTTTTTTCAGAGGTGCTCTGCCCAGTGAGGACATTTAGTGAGACAGTGCCTGCAGCTGCTGAGCTGTGTTGGGCTCTACCCAGTTCAGATTTCCTGGCAGCTTTTCTTACACTGTGGGTTTGAAACTGCCTACTGGAGCCTCAGCTATGGTGGATGCCCCTACCCACATCAAGCTTGAAGGCCCTGGATCGAGCTTAGACTGCTTTGCTGGCTGCCAGAATTTCAAGCCAGTGGATCTTAGCTTGCCGGTATCCATGGAGGTAGGACCCACCAAGCCAGACCATGTGACTCTCTGGCTTCAGCCCCCTTTCCAGGGGAGTGAACAGTTCTATCTTGCTGGCATTCCAGGAGCCACTGGGTTATGAAAAAAAAAAACTGCTGTGGCTAGCTCAGTTTCTCCCCAGTGGCCATGTAGTTTTGTGCTGGAAACCCAGGGCCCTGATGGTTGTGTAGATACTGGAGGGAATCTCCTGGTCTGTGGGTTGTAAAGACCATGGGAAAAAGTACAGTATCTGGGCCAGAGTTTAGGAAACAGTCCCGAATGGCTTTCCTGGGCTAGGAGAGGGAGTTCCCTGGTCCCTTGTGCTTCCTGGCTGAGGCAACACCCCACCTTGCTTCAGCTTGCCCTCCTTGGGCTGCACCCACTGTCAACCAGTTCCAATGAGATGAACCAGGTACCTCAGTTGGAAATGTGGAAATCACCCACCTTCTGCGTGGATCTTACTGGGAGCTACACACCGGAGCTGTTCCTATTCAGCCATCTTGCCTGGGAATCCCTTCAAATACAGGTTGTTTTTAGAGATATATCACTGGTGGAGGCAGCTGGCTTAGTACACGAGTTCACTGGTGGTTTCTGTTCAGAAATTGCAGCACTGGAGAAATTCAGCTGCTTTCCAGAATGTGGCTGCCAAGGTTAATCGACCCAGCCCAGAAATCCAAGGCAAGTTTCTGGGTCTTTTGTTGTTGTTGTTTGTAGGGTTGCAGGTGGTTCAGTCCTTCTTAGAATGGCTTCCTGACTTCACTTTGGAGCTCTGAACCCGGGGGACGCCATTTTGTATATCACATTTCACATAACATTTGTTGATGTCATATATCATTTAACATTTGTTGATGTTATATATCATTCATTATTATCATGATAGATCATTCATTCACTACAAAACAAATAGTATATAATTTAAGGTGGGTGCATTTTACAATAAAAGATAAAACAAGGTGAGAGAGAGTAGCAAGGATTGCACATTTTTGTTGATATTTATGGGGTACATTTGACTCTCTTGCACATGTAGAATGTGTAATGATCGAGTCAGGGCATCTGGGCTAGTATCTATCACCTTGAATATTCATCATTTGTATGTGTCGGGAAGCTTTCAAGTTCTCTCTTGTAGCTACTTAGAAATATACCACACATTGTCGTTAACTGTAGTCACGCTACTCTGCTATTGAACGTTGGCACTTCTGCCTAACTGTGTGTATATACTCATTGGCCAATCTGTCTTCATATCCCCCAGTCCCCACATTTTTCCCAGGCTCTGGTATCTATTATTCTACTTTTCACCTCCATGAGATCAATATTGTTAGCTCTCACATGTGAGTGAGAACATGAAAAATTTGTCTTTCTGTGTCTGGCTTATGTTATTTAATATAATGACCCCCAGTTCCATCCATGTTGCTACAAATGGCATGGTTTTCTTCTTTTTGTAGATGAATTGTATTTCATCGTGTAGCTCTATCAGGTTTTCCTTATTCATTTCTCTGTTGATGGATATTTAGATTGATTCTACAGCTTTATTATTGTGAATAATGCGGTAACAAATATATGAGTGCAGATATCCCTTTGATACACTGAATTCTTTTTTCTTTGGATAGATACCCAGTGGTGGGATTGCAGGATTGTATGGTAGTTCTGTTTTTAGATTTTTTGAGAAATCTCCATACTGTTTCCTGTAAGGGCTCTATCAATTTACATTCCCACCAACAGTGGAGAAGGGTTTCCCTTTCTCCACATCCATGCCAGCAAGCATGGTACATTTTTATTCTAGAAAAAGTGGTCAAGGAAAAGGCAGCATTGAATAGAGTTAGGGAATAAGCCGAGAGAACAGCAGTAGTGATGAGAGGCCTGGGGAGGCAGTGAGAGCACTCCGGACGGGGACACAGAGTGGTGGTGCTGTGGTTCGATGAAGGCCTCTCCGTTTGAGCAGAAGAAGGCCAGCATGATTGAGACTGAGTGAGCAAGGGCGAGAGTGGGGAAATCAAGACCATGGATGTGGCAGGGGGAGGTTCCTATGAAGGGAGGTTGGGTCTTCTTCCCTCTTGGGGGAAGCTGTTGGCGGGCAGTAATGTGAGATGGTTGAGTTTTTCAATAAGATTTTTAAAAATCAAGACTGTACTAAATATTTTTCATATTCAGATTTTTGGTCCTTATAACTACCCTGTGAGGTTTTAGGGATGGGGAAGGGATGCAGTTTTTCTAAGGTCATACGATTATCATGCAGATAGGATTCAAACTCGGGGACTCTGGCTCCAAGGCCCTAGATTTCACATTATTTGCCTTTAATGTCCTGAAGTTGTTTCTCTAGGACTATACCCTGGATCCCTCCAAGACAGCACAGTCTTCCAGGTCAGAGATATTCTTTTACTGTCTTTCTATCTCCCACAGTAGCCAGGGATGCTCACATTTGCTGCTACCTGAGTGATGGGGCTGGCTTGGGTGGGTGCACAACCTGGGGACAGAGAGGCACAGGCGCTTGTGGAACACAGTGGTGACATTTTGTCCTGCCTTAATCACTGCACTGGAACAGACGTTTCTGAAGGAGCATGCCTTTCTGCATCAGTGTGTCCAGATCATGTCTGTTTAGTGGGGAAGACAGTCAGCCTGGGAGATTCTGAGGCCCCAGAGCACATCCATGAAATGGCTGAGGGAGAGACATAGGCAGAAGGAGGAAGTAGAAGGGACTGAGGTTTTCCAGTTTTTCTATCTATAAATGTAAATTCAAATGGCTAGCACAATTTGATTTGATTTAAGCCAATATTCTGACCTATTTGTGTCTTCTTTCATCCTGTGTCTGAAAAGGAAAGTGTTAATTTTTTTTCTGCATTTGGAAGAAATTTCTTTGACCAGCAAGGACATTGGGTCAGCTTACCCTTTAAAGGTGGCAAGTCCAATTTAGAAGATTTAAGTTTGGGAAAATGTGCACTCTACTAAGAGCCCAGGAGCAGAGTCATAAAGAACTCGCTGGCCGGTTCTGCAAGCTGTGGTTTATGCGGGTTCATTTCAGAACCTTTCAGAGGTTGTGATAAAGGCAGGAGTGACCCTGCCATTCACTGAGAGTGCTGGATCAGCTTCAGGGCTGACCCGAGCAGCCCTTGCTCTGCCCCTGCTTTGAGGAAGGACAGCAACCGGTCAGAGAGGTGTCTTGCTCAAGGTACAAAACAGGTAACAGGCAAAGCGCTCCAGAAAGGCTCATTAATCAGGGCTTCAGTGTCTGAGTTTCCATAGCTTGGTGATTTCAGAGGTCGGCCACGGGGAGGGACAGAGTAAATTAGAGTGAAAGGCCAGAGGCCAGGTCAGCTCCCCCGTGATCTGGGTCCCAGCATTGTGGAGAGACGTGGATGGATTTTACTTCCCAATTTCTGAAACACCAATAGCAGACTTCCTTGACCCATGCTTAACACCAGCCGCACCTGGCATTATTAGCAATGAAATGCCACAGGAAGGTAATTCTAACTAAAAACTTGAATAACCCCCAGGAGGGTTGAAATAAGGTAGTCGAGAGTAACTTCCTTTGTGGTTTCCTTGGCTTCTGGGAGCCCATCAGCATGACAGTTCCTCAGTTGACTGGACTGTGGAACTGACTCAAGAGAAATTTTGATCTCCTTAATATCTGGTGTAAGCTGCTGTGGCTTGAGTTATATGTAACTTTCCTAGATCTTGGGTGCAGAAGTAAGTATGCTGGCATGAGCTGGGGTCAAATTCAGGACACCTGAAGTTTTCCCTGAATAGTATCAGAGTCTCAGCCGTCACCATTAGTGACCACGGTCAATATTTTCTGCACACTGTGTGCCAAGCCCTGTGCTGAGTGCTTGTCAGACTTTCTCACATCAATCTTTGCAGTCATTCCATGAAGTAGGTTTGGATCTTTAGCCCTGTTTTACAGGTGAGGAAACCAAGGCACACATTCACTGGATCGAGTCTGCACTGGTAGGTGGAGGCAGAGCTGGGATTTGAATGCAAGAGTCAAGATTCCAGAGCACGCTCTTTCGAACTCCAGGAAGAATTCCCTCTCTCAGGCAGGCACATACATGACCTAAAGGAATGTTGGCCTGAGGGACACTGGCATCAAGTCATGCTTGCCTGGAAGAGTGCCAAGGGGTCTGGAAAATGCCTGGAGTAGAGACTGCAGTAGCTCCACTCAGACTCCGTAGGCCAGAGAAATTGATAACAATGCCACATGCACAATCTGCTTTCCCAGCTGCCGTGGTTATGAACAGAAATGCTACAAATCCTAAGCTGTTTGAACATGAACGGGCGTATAGGGAGGGCTGGGGACTTGTCTTTGAGTCACTGAATCCCTCTCAGCACTTTTTGTCAATCATACTTTCTGTCTTTACTGTCTCTGAGGCTTGGTCTTTTAGTTTCTTTATTTTATTGATTTATTTCTAGAGATGGGGTCTCTGTATTGCCCAGGCTGGCCTTGAACTCCTAGGCTCAAGCGATCTTCCTGCCTCAGCCTAACACCTGGGATTATAGGTGTGAGCTACCACCACACCTGGCCTTTATTTTTTTCTTAAGAGTGGGTTTTCCCTCCCCTTCCTCCTCCCCCTCCCCTTCCCCTTCCCCTTCCCCTTCCCCTTCTCCTTCCCCTTCGTCCCTTCCTTCTCCTTTTGTTGGGCAGAGTCTAGCTCTGTTGCCAGGGCTGGAGTGCAGTGGCTCCACCTCCCAGGTTAAAGTGATTCTCCTGCTTCAGCTTCCCCAGTAGCCGGGATTAAAAGTGCCACCACCACGCCCAACTAATTTTAGAGTAGATTTTTCTCGAGACACTTTCTGTACTCATGCATTACATTCGTTTTGGGAAAGGAAATAAACAATCCAGAGGTGGATGGAGGGCAGTAGCAAAACGAATAATGTGGCTAATAGTGAACTAACAAAGGTCAAGCTGCTTGGAATCAGAGGAAGATGACTCCTGCCTCCTCCTCCCAAAAACCCAAGTCAAGAGTTGATTCCAATCCTCTGAAGAATCTGTCCTTCAAGTCAGACCTGCTTTGGGGGAACAGAAGGGCCCAGATGATTTCTTAACATTTGAGAAAAATTATAATTTGATTAAGACATTTTATATGCCTGGTGGCAGCAGTTCATCTGTAGAAATGATTTGAGGTCTGGGGAAAAATAGCTGTGCTGAAAAAAGGTGCTGAGATGCTGAAAAGGACAATGTGAACAAAGTTTAATTAGGAGTACGGGCTAATGGAATGGAGAGGGAGGCAGGATGAGTTCATTATATTAATAATAAACCTGAACTTAGGGAAGGGAAAGCATATGGAAGGAAAGGAACGCGTAATGCGTTGTTTCATTTCTTCTGAATGAAGTGTGGTGTGCTGAAATGTAACGAGATTATCCATCTTCTCCATCTGCTTTTGTCTAAATAAATTCAGGGTTTTCACAAATGTAGTGAATTTTTAACTTGTAATTTGCCGTCTCCAGTGAGCGCGGTGCTGAGAAGACCCGTCATGCTCTCCTTGAAGCCCATTTGCTGCATGCCCCAGGCCTGGGACCTCCATTTAGCACCAGGGAGAACGTCGGAGTCATGGGGCTCTCAGCATGGATGGGATGCTCCATCACTGCGGCTGCCCCGGGGGCTGCATGGCACAGGGTGGTGGAGAAGGAGAGTGGTGTGGATTTAAGGGCTGGGGCTAGAGCTGCAGAATGACTCTCTTCATTTGCATACTTTGGGGGTCAGATGAAAAGCTCCCCGCACCTCATTCACCACTCATTTACCTGTATGCTTTTATTCATGAAGTTTTCTCTACCAGAAATTCCATCTCTCCTATATGCCTCCTCCCTAAATTCTATTAGATTCTAAAACTCACTTATTCCAAAGTGCCTTCTTCAGTGGTGTTGGAACACACAGATTTAGTCCTCTTCTTTCAGAACTGTTGCCCTGTTACTTGGTGAATTCAGCCTTGTGAGCTGTTAATTCCCTGCTTTGTTTCTTCACCTATGTGTGTATGTTTTTATTTTTGAATATGATTGTAAGTTTCTCCTTTTTCCTTCTTTTAACAGATATTTGTTGAGTACCTTCCATTTGCTAAATAATGTGCTTTGAAGGCACTGGGATGAGCAAAGTAGATATGGTCCTTGGCCTCATGAAGCTTGAGGGCAAATGAGGAAGACATGTTGAATGATATTTACCCAAATCAATGGATAATTGCAAAATTTAATACATTAAATTTAAGCCAATATTACTGAGATATAATTACATAGAATAAAATTCACACATTTGAAGTCTATAGGTCAATGACTTTTGACAAATGTCACCATTTATGGAACCACCATCCCGATTAAGATATAGAACATTTCCATCTCTCCAAAAACTTCCTCATACACCTTCCTAGCCATCGCCCCCACCAAATCCTACTCCCTGCTTACCACTTCTGATTATTTTTGCCTACTTTAGAGTTTCATACAAATGGAATAATACAGCATACACTGTTTTGTGTATGTTTTTTCTCCCTCAGCCTAATGTCTCTGAGATTCCTCCATGTTGCTGTGTGTAGCATAATCTTTTCCTTTATATGGCTGAGTTGTACATAAGGATGTCCTACAATTTGTTTATCGATTCTCCTGTTGAAGGACATTTGGGTTGTTTACAGCTTTTGTCAATTTTTAATAAAGCTTCTGCTTACATTTGTGTTCAAGTCTTTTTGTGCCATATATTTTAATTTTTTTGAAAAAATACTAAGAGTAGAATGGCCAGTTTATATAGAAAGTACATGTTTACGTTTACAAGAGACTACCGAGGTTTCTCAAAGTTTCCAGCATTTTTATACTCTGATCAGCATCACATGAGAATTCCAATTGCTCTATGTCCTTGCCAATACTTGATATTTTTATTCTTCATTAGTCATTCCAATAGATGTGAAATAATTATTTCATTGTGGCTTAAATTTTTATTTCCCTCATAATTAATGATATTGCATATATTTTAATGTAGTTACTGGCTTTTCTAGATCATCTTTCATGGGGTATCTATTAAATCGGCAATATTTTTAAAACATAATGCCTCATGACAAGGTGTGGTTTATCCCAGGAATGCAAGGCTGGTTTTATACTCCACAGTCAATCACTGTAATTTGCTATGTTAATAAAACAAAGAAAGACAACTATAAGATTATTTTAATACATGCATAAAAGCATTTTATAAAATTCAACATCAATTTATGATTTAAAAAACTTTCATTAACCTTGGGGAGAATTTATATTTTTAAAATATTAAGTCTTCCAATTTTATTAGCATTATATATCTCTTCATTTTTAGATCTTAGATTTCTTTAAGAAACATTTTATAGTTTTTATTGTACAGGTGTTGTACATATTTTGTCAAATTTATCCCCAAGTGTTTCACATTTGCTATGCTACTGTCAGGTTTTTTTTATTAATATCAGTTTTCAATTTCATTCTTTAAATAACAAACTTGAAAGACTCAACTACGTGACCTGAATACTCACTATAAAGTTGCAATGATTAAGATAATGTGACATAATTATAAAGATAGACCTGTATGTCAGTGAAACAGAATAGACTTTAGAAAAAAAACCCTATACATATATGGTCAATTGAGGTTTGACAAAGAAGTCAAGGAAATTCAATGAGAAAAGTAAAGTCTTTTCAACATATTGTGCTGAAATTTGAAAAATATAATATTTTACACTATAACCAACAATGAATTCCAAATGTACATGTACTTCAACAGAAGAGTTAAAATTATAAAGATTTTGCACGAAAACATAAGAGAAAGCTTCACGACATTGAGGTAGAAAAAGGTTTTTTAGAGATGCTCTGCCGTTACACAAAATAAGTTTTTAAAAACTTGACAAATTGGATGTCATCACAATTAAAAACGTCTGCCCCTCAACAACAACAGCAATAATGACAATATGACAAACAAACAAACAAAAAACACCATTAAGAATTTAAAAGGGCAAGACACAGACTGGAGAAAACACATGGAAAATATATATAAACCATATGTGGTAAAGGAGGTGCATTCAGAATATATAAGAAATATATATACACCCAGTCAATAAGGAGATACAGCTCAATAAAAAGATTAAGAAGTGGGCAAATTATTTGAACAAACACTATATAGGAATGACCAAAAAGCACATGAAAATATGATTAATAACACTAGTCTTCAGGGAAATGCAAATTAAAACTCCAGTGAGATACCTCTTACATCCACCAGAACATGCCACAAATAACAAAAAAGGGTTGGTGAAGCTGTAGAACAACAAAGTAGTGCAACTACATTGGCAAATGGGCAAATTTTGTAAAGTTAAACATGCACTTACAATATGACCCAGCAATTCCAGTCTCAGACTATTACCCAAGAGAAAGGAATATTTCCTTACAAACAGTTGTACACAAATGTTCACAGCAGCTTTATTTATAATAGACCAAACTGGAAACAATCCAAATGTCTCTCACTCAATTGTAGCAGGAGCAGCCGCGGGAAACGGATCGAACACCGAATGCAGGAGGAAGAGGGGTTTATTATTACGGACAGGAGACTGGGCGATAATTTGTCCAAAACCCAGCTCCTCTAACAAAGGGAGGTTCAGCCTTTATATAGGCTTATGCTTTAGATGTTACAGGTGAAAGAATCTTAGGTTCATAGTTTTAGGACTCACATGTGAAAAGGTTTCTGTTTACAGTTTCATGAATCACATATGAAAGTGTTCCGGTTTACAGTTTTAGGACTCACATGTGAAAATCTTGTTTGATCTTGTTTTAAGTAAAAATAGTGCCTCTGGAGAGTTTCCCCAAGGCCTGGCCTGTCACCTACAGGAAGGTAAAACCAGAGGTGCCAGTCGGTCAACCTTTTCTTCTATTGAAATGCAGCATGATAGTCAAAGGGGAAGTTGATCTGAGAAGCCTGGGTCTCCCTCTTCACAATGAATGGATAAACAAAGTGTGATTCATCCATGTTATGGAACATACAAAGCCACTAAAAGAACAAAAACTGATACACACAACACCGATGAACTTCACAGACGTTTGCTTAGTTAGTGAAGAAGGCAGACAGGAAAGACTATATGTGACACGGTCAGATCAGTCAGAAACAGATCAGTGATTTTTCCAGTGCCGTGGGTTGGGGAGGAGTTAGCTGCAAAAAGTCAGAAGGAAAACTTCTGCGTTGACCTTAATGTCCCATATTTTGATTGTGTTGGTTATGTGGGTGTATACCATTGTCAAAGTTATTGATCTGAGCACTTAAACTGTGTGCAATCTTTTGAATGTGCATTATGCTTCAATAAAATTAAACAAAATGTCCCCAAACAGGCATGGACCTACGAGAGATGATTGCCTATGCACAACTTCTCCTTTCCCTCTACTATTTTCCCAGTTTGAAAATGGAACCAGCACAGGCATGTGTCCTTTTGGAGATTCTATTCATCCTGTGGGAGGAGCATGTTAGAAATTTGCTGGGGTGCTGGTGATTTAGTTCTGCATTATGCTGCAGAAAATTAAATAAGAAGTGGATTCCATGTGACACCTGCATTTATTAGCAGAGAAAGAATGGATCTGCTAAGAAGAGTGACACCCCATTGTGTGGATGTCGCTTTTGATTGTCAAGCTGCAGAAAACATTCAGCGAAGTCCTCAGCTTGTTAAACCTGAAAGAGCTGTTTACAGGTTTTGTATTTTCCTCATGTGAACTATTAAGTATTCCATTTAATTTGCAAAGGCAGAGCAGGTTTTCTTGATGGCTTTGTTCCTTTGGGATGATTGCTGAGAACCAAGTTCAATAGTGCCTATGGATCTTGTCCTTTCTACTAAAGACTGTTTGAGTCTTAAGTTGGGGACATCCAGAGTGCCGAGAGTCACATAGCACATCCAAATTATAGTGCTATGTCTGCTCAAGGATATGCATTCTTAACTCCTCCAAGAGAGGTCAGAAGAGAGCTCAATATGGCTAACCCTCTTTTTAGCGGATGCTCCACTTTGAGCAAAATTCTATTTCTCTGACTACACATGCCTTTTGCCAGGGTCCAGTGTAGCATAGCTCTTTGGACATACCAGGAAAAGGGAGACAAATCTCACAGAGGAGTGCAGCCACAGTGTCAGTAACTGAAGGTTTTATAATATTGCTTGAGTATGGAAATGGATAGCAGAATAACACACTAGGAGTCCCAGGTCTCTTGGAGTCTAACATTTTTCACTTGAAACTAATTTTAATGAGCAAAATATTAGATGTTGACTACTGAGGGGTCAAATCTTTAATTTTAGAAGGAGTGCAAGACCTGGAGACAGAGATAGCTCAAGGAGATCTACGCGGTCCCCTTGAGATAAAGGAGGTGATGAAAGCCAAGGTTCTTGTGTAGATGAAGCCTCCAGGTAATACGCTTCAGAGAGAATAGATGGTAAATGTCTCTTTTTGGACTTTAAAAGGTGTTGGACTCCTAGTTAATCTCTTCTCCACAAACAATGGCTTTGCACAGCCATTGAAAAATATGTCAAATAAATATATTTTGGTACAAAACATTTTGATTTCCTTCAGGGTCTGCTATCCATCATGTGATGTTTTACCAGAGCCAGGCTGAAATTTGGTATTTAACTGCCACAAAGAGCCTGTTTTCTGAGCCTCATGATCTCTATTTTAGTGTTAATGGTGGTCAGTTGTGCCTAAACTCCAAAAAGGCAGGTATATAATGAGGTGTGTCTGACCTCCCTTTCTGTGTTGGGCTGAGATTTAGTTTTTCAGGTTTCTCTGGGAGACCTTTGGCCTAGAGGGGTATCCTTTCAGTCAATTGGGGGGCTTAGGATTTTATTTTTGGTTTACATGAGCAATGGCAACTTTACTGAAAATCTGGTAAGGAAAAGGAGAAAGGGGTTTCATTGTACTTCCCACATTTAAGGATTATTCCACAGGGACAGTGTTTGAGCGAGTGCATGGTGAATGCGTGTGTGAGTGTGCACACTCATGAGAATTTCAGCTTCTTGCTTTTTTTCCTGTAGTACTCAGAATCCTCACTTCTTTTTCACCTCCTGGTATTCCACCCAGGACTTCATAATTCTCTATCCTCTATCAAGCACAGCAATTCTGCCTACCCTTCACCCCAAATTATATACCCAAACTCATCTGGGAGCTCAGCAAACCAAATGACCTCCAAGCAACAAGACTCCCTCATTTAGAAGATGGCTTGGTGATCATCTTTTTGTAGTTGGACGTGATTTCGTGTTTCCCCACTGCATGTTGAATAACTTATAAAAATTTCTGTATTTCATCAATTCTAAGACAGATTTTCTCACTTTTTAACTTCTCTGAAATTAGAATGCAACTTACAATAGAAGACATCTTATTACAAGTGACAGCATTTTTATTTCTTAGCATCTTAGATTTGATTACATATGGCATCTCTTCCAGCTGAACACAGGGCTATTTCTCTTCAAGAGCAATTATGATTATTATAAACTTATTATGTAAAATTTTCTCTGCCTCAAAGCAAAAAAATAACTCAAAGTCCATGGAGTTCAAAGGGCTGGTTAAAAATTATACACGTAGCTGTGTCCATCCCTGCTCTTCTCTCACTCACTCTAACTCTCATACTGGAAAGGACAGAGACAATTCGAAATAAGGGCAGGAAGTTTTCTGTTTGTCTACATTAAGTAGGTTTCAATTCAGGAGGAAAAAGTCATCAGTGGAATTGGAACTTACCTGGTAAAAAGGTGATTCTCAGAGAATCTTCTGGCAAACTTGTTAAAAAGTGTGATATTTAGGGCTGTATTTCTGGCCACCCCAGCTATATCTCTAGGGATGGTGCCTTAGAATCTGTGCTGCAAACAGGGGATTTGAATTCATGCTAATGTTTGAAAATTAGATTATTTCTTTTGGGAAAACTGAATACCCTTCATAGACCAAGCACTTCCATTTAAACTCACTATCATTAAAAACTCTCCAGACTCTTTAAAAATATGCATTAGTCCTATGTTTGCAGTGGGGAAATTGAGGTATAAATAGCTTGAATAACTTCCCACGTCATCACTTAGGAAGTGGGGGTGGTGGTGCTGAATATGAACTCTGTCTGACTCCAGGGCTTTCCAAACCCCATCTGGTCTGCATTGAACAAAAAACATGATTTGTGCAGACTTTTTGAAACACAATTGGACAAAGCCTATTGAAACTTAGCACGCCTATATCCCTAATTCAGCAATTCTATTTCTAGGAGTTATAATACAGAAATAAGCATTAGTACAATGACACACACACACACACACACATGAATATTCACTAGTTGTAATAACAATAAAATAATCAGAAATAATCCATAGGCCCACCAACAGAGGAGAGTCAAATTATGATACTTTTACACTATGAAATACCATGTAGCATCTTTTTAAAAGTGCATCTATATGTGACAATATGGAAAGATTTCTGAGACATATGATTAAATGTAGAAAGTAAATTTAAGGGCAAAAATGTAGAAAAGAATGCCATTTATAAAATTTTAAAAGCCTTCATATGCTGTGTCATAAATGTGAAGGCATCTTGAGAGGTAAGTGGTACTGGAGGTGGCTGTGGGTAGAAATACGGAGGTGGACTTTACTCACACGTTTTCTGTATTGTGTTCATCTTTAACCATGAGAATTCAAGTGCTAGGTAAAAAATTAAATGTAAAGAAAAGGCAAAACATGTTTAGCAAGCTGCTCACACACTCCTTTCCAACCCCGAGGTTAGGTACAGACAGTGGCTGAGGACTGTAGTCTCTGCAGAATAGCACATAGAAAGGATCCTTGTTGTTTCTTGTCATGAATTATGTACTCTGCCTAATGGGTAGCTTGCTTTTTTTCCTTATTCCAAATCAGAACTGTGAAGTATAAAAATATAACTCAGCAAAATCTACAAGTGAAACCTGCATTGGTGAAACATTCCTATTAATGGTAATGCCAGGCTTTTTGGAAACTAGTCATATTTCATTTTATGCTTAGTTGCTCCCAAGTTTTAATAAAAAGCCCATAATATTTGCGATTTACCAAGAGAATTTAAGAAAGCTCATCAAAATGTATACAAAGGAACAATGATGAATTGCATGCAATGAACTGCTACATTCTTCTTGGTATATTAACTAAGAATGACAACTTCACTAAAAATTTCTGTCCCATGTGTCCTTTTCCTGTTTTGAGAAACCCAAATTGACTCATAGCAGAATATTTCAATACCTGTGCCATTTGTCTTGAAGAGATTGTTAAAAGATGCCTATAATCATGGGCTTTGTGCAATAAATCATTTAATTCTCAATACAGAACAGACTCACTGAGGGAATATTGCAGTAATGTTGCTTGAAGTGTGGGCTGGGCAATTTTTCATGACTTACCCTGGGCAAGGAAACGAAACAAATTTTTGTTATTCTCAGCACAAATGACTTGTCTTGCTCTCCTTGATGTGTAGTTTTACTGGTTTCATTACTTTACCATATGGTCTAGGTGGGTCAGCCCACCAGAGGGAAGCAGGTATATCCACTAAGAAGCTGTGTGATCTTGAATGAGTTAACCATGCACTCTGAATCTCATTTCCTCATTTATAAAATGAAGGAATTGCACAAGATAATCATGCATGTCAATTCTAAAATTAAGAATTTACATCTTCTTTCATGAAAGGTCAGTGGGAAATGTCTTTTCCCCTTCCTTAAGTCTGGGCTGGCCTTGAGACTTGATTTAACCAACAGAATGTGGTAGAATTGACATGGTACCAGTTCTAAGCCTAAGCCTCAGGAGACCTTGCAGGCTTCCACACTGTCTTTGGAACCCTGCTAGCTTCCATGAGAATGTCCCCAGTCTAGTCTGCTGGAGGATAAGAGATAATATGGAGCAGAGATGAGCCAACGCAACATGACCTGCATGAGTGATTTTCAAGCCAGAAGACCCATCCTGCTGAGCCCATCTTAAATAGTCGGCCTGCAGAACTATGTATTAAATAAGTGGTGGTTGTTTTCAGCCACTGAGATGGTGAATTTTGTGTCAGTTTAACAGGGCTAAGGGATGCCCAGAAGGATAGTAAAATATTATTTCTGGGTGTGTCTATAAGGGTGTTTCTGGAAGAGAGTAACATTTGAATCAGTCGACTGAGTAAAGAATATTGCTCTCACCAATGTGGGTGGACACCATTCAATCTGTTGAGGGCTGTGGAATTTCCTTTGTTATCTAAGTCTAATTCACCATCTGGTGCAGACATTCCCATTATGACTTTCTGTCATTCACTTTGGGCTTACAGAACATCTTATAGATAGCTCATTACCTGTGCACATAGTGTATCTCAAAAGACCTTATACTGTGACCAATAATATATATTGTATTATATGTTATATCTATTTTACATATGCATACATATATGTATATAAATGTAAATGTATATGTATATACATACATATATCTATATTATACATATTTTACATATATAATATACATATTTTACATATATTATATATCATACATGTTTTACATGTATATGTCTCATCATCCCTGATTTCTAGCATAGAGCTCTTAAAAACCTTACTATTTCCTAAGCAGATAGGGGTGCTAGGTGCATCTTCTGTTCTAGTATTTTGTCTTTCATTCTGGCCGCTGACATAGAACTAGTCCCTTGGAATTTCCTGAATGATAGGAACATATTTTGTTATACTGAGTTGACTCGTGGTAGGTTTCTGGTCAAGAGCTTGTCACCAGAAAGACCAAACCATAACAGAAACTTGGAACTTTCAGCTCCATCCTCTAACCTCTGAAAAGGAAGAGAGGCTGAAGACTGAGTTAATGATCAATCATGCTAATGTGATGCAACCTCCGTAAAAGTGCCAGAATGGTGGGGTCCCGTGAGCTTCCACACTGCTGAACATGTAGAAGGCACCTGGAGAGGGCATGAAAGCACCTCACCCTTCGTATATACCTTACCCTGTATATAGCTATTCATCTGGCTGTTCATCTGTATCCTTTGTAATATTCTTTATAATAAACTAGTAAGCACAAGGAAATATTTTTCTGAATTCTGTGAGCCAATTTAGCAAATGATCATTAAACCCAAGGAGGAAGTCATGGGAACACCAATTTATAACCAGGAGGTCCAGGCTGGTATTTGCATCCAAAGTGAAGGGCAGTCTTGTGGGACTGAATCCTTAACCTGTTGAATCTGACTGTAACTCCAGGTAGACAGCATCAGAATTGAACTGAATTATAGGTCATCTGTCTGGTGTTGGATAACTGGTCAGTGTCAGGGAAAAGCCACATCTGGTGACAGAAGTGTTGTGTTGAGAGTATATAGTAGTACACAGTACATAGTAGTAGGAGAAAATGTCTTTTTTCTTACTCTGCAATTGATTTGATTTTCTATCATGTAAACTGCATGTGAGCTTGGAGAGGATCCCCATCTTTGGAGAAGATCTGAGAAGGGGTAGCTGATAGGCTAATATTCAGCTGACCTTTAAGGGCAATGTTCATGTGTATGGAGCTTTCCCCTGCAACAGCAGCTGAAATCACAGGTAGGCTGAGTGGAAGTGATGCTGGGCCACAGAAACCTGCTAGAGTGACCTGCCCAGCTCCAGATTTCATGCTCTTTGAGCTCTGTCATGTTATTTTTCTGGGTTTGGGCATAAGTGGTGTCAGGACAGCCTGGAATTCCTAGGCACCCGTCCTGTAGCCCGCTGCTTTGAGGGAGATCTGAAGCCTTATTGGAGACAATTCACATTTTCCCTATGCCAGAAGTTCTTAAGTTTTAAGAGAGGATTCTGGAAATAATCACAAGGGTTTTAGAAGCTCTGTGTCAGGAATCAACGATGAAGACCAACATATGTATATATCTCTTATTATACATTATAGTATCTCACAGCTGCAGCCCAGAAACGCAGGGATTGATGCCTGGCTTTTTATCCTTTGAAGGGGCAATTTTGAAGCATATTCTACACAGCTTCCTAGAGAGTATCCAGTGGGATTGAACCCAGCTGCCCACGGCAATGGCCAGCTCAATGATGTGCTTTGTGTTGGCTCTTCCTTCCTTTGTATCACACTTCCCATCCCCTCTCTCCCACTTATTGGGGTCACTTCCAAATGAACTAACTGCGCTCAAGTCTGTCTCAAGGTCTGCTATTGGGATAAACCAATACACTTACTCAACTTTTTTGAGCTTTGATTTTCTCATCAGTAAAAGAAAACATATATACATATTTAAGGTATATATGCATACACAAGCATCTGTGCATATACACCCATATCTACATACACACATTATATGTGAAACTAAATATCTATCATCTCCCTGTCAATCAACCATCTCTATCATCTATAGCTTTCTATTATCTCTATCATTTATTATATCTATCTATTCCTCTCGATTATCTATCAATCTATTTATATCTCTCAATCCATCTACCATCTATCTCTATCTATCTATATTTAGTTATCTATATGTATCTTCTATCTGTCTCTGTCTCTATATTTATCCATCTATCTACCTCTGTCTACCTTTTCATCTATCAATATCTGGCACATTGTAGACATTCAAACAATAGTAACTAGTGCCCAGCCAGTGACCATCTTCCCTTGAATCTTGACTGCAATCTGCAGCTTTCTCTGAGTCTGTGAGTCTCTCCTCTTTACCCCTGGACCTTTGCCTTGTATAAGCAGAGGCACAGTGGGACCTGGAAGTTGAGTTAGTAAAGCATGTCTTAGCACTCAGAATTTATCATTTGACCTTCAGCCTTCTGTCTGCTGTGCCTGGCAAGTTTCATTTATGCAAAGAAGAGCAAGCTTTCCAAAAGGATGCTAGGGGAGCTGCGGCAATGTGCCCAGTTTCACCATGTCGTCCTGACTTTTAGGAAAAAACCTGCTCAGTTCTCCAATTAGCGGCCCTGCTGGTGGCCCAGGCAATGGCTCTCAGAAGCCAGCAGCAGGAAATCCGAAGAGAAGCTACTGTTTATGTAGCAGAATAAAGGATACAAGTTGTCTGTTTATAACTCATGACCTTGGCATGTAGAACAGAATACGTGTTGACCACATTAATCTTCTTACTCCTTCTGAATAACTCATGAATCTCAATTTATTTCTTTTGAGAAAATGCCCAGATGTCTTCATTGGAGCAGCCATTTTCTAGGTTTTTAGTGTAATGTGAAAATAACTTCAGATGTGAGAGAGAGAGGGGGTTGGGGGAGACAGAAGAGAATGGGTCATCAGTGACTTTTCACCTCTAGAAACTCTGACCTATGGTCCTTCTTTCAGGGACTGATTTGACCATGATTTTCAAACCATATTTTGGGTACTCTAGAACCTTAATAATTTTCTGTGTTGTATCAGTATTATTTAAAGTCTGAATGAGATCTCAGTGGGGAAGTTATTCCAATTTTTTATTCCCCATGCTCCAGCCATTCCTTTCCCCAGCCCCAATTCCTAACTCGATTCACCCAGAAGAGGCTGGAAAAGAATGAAATGTCTTTTCATCAGCTATTCTGTCTGCAAGTGGGAGACCAGGTGAATTGCAATTGTCCAGTTCCTGTTGGATGGACATGGTGATACAAGAGAGGCACCTTCCTGCCCTGTGAACTGGATTAAGACAGAGTCTTGAGGGCATAGAGGAAAGAACTTGGTCCCTGCATTAAGTATGTCAAGATGGAGGAAATTTGTGACTGAATGGGGATCCTGTGCCCTTACTCATTTGGAATGAAAGAATCAGTCCTAGAGTATGAGAGGTCTTGCTGACTCATGGCTTGATGTAGGTGTGTGGTTTAGAAATGGAGCACCTCTGACTCTCTGATTTGATCTAAAGTGAGACTCAAATGTCAGGCCCTCAGGGTGGATGTGAATGGAAGCTTCCTCCTGACACCTGGATGACAGCATCATGATCACATACACCTAGCCTGTCACTCTTGATGGGGCCACCTTGGGTCTGAGAGGCAATAAAGAAACACAATGTGAACTGAGCTCTCACCACCTGTTCCCTGGTGCTGTGGCAATGCTCTGACCTGCAAGTGTGCAGACCCGGGACAGGGTCCTGAGAACCTGGGCTTGCTTCTGCAAATGTGACCATTCATGCTTGGTCACAGGAACTGCTAATGTCCCCTCCAGCTCTGCTGTTTTATGAACCTAAGTAGGAGACCTATGAGTCTCCTGTCTCTCCTTTGGAGAAGGATTTGTGGCAAGAGAGATGGTTAATTTTAGTCGTGGGGCTGTGTGGAAATGACTCCAATTCGCGCTTGTTCTCAGTGGGCAACATCAACTCTTCCTTTTTCACAGCACATGATCCAGCTTATGGGTGTTTCAGGTGTTTGGTTTCTCTTTGCTCTCTTTTCTCTCTTGATACCATTAGGTCATTTATAAGCTAAGTGTTAATGGCAGCCCAGTAGTAGAAACATGAGTGGGGAGGAAGTTGATGATCTAGGAATTACATTTTCTGTGCAATTAGCCTCTGGAGTAGGCTACTTAGTTTCAAATTTGCCAGTGGGGGCAACCAACCTCCCCTAGACAGGGTCATGCTATTATATACTGGAACAAGATGGCTCTCAAGAGATGTGCTGGTACAGCCCCAGATATCAGGCAGTGAAAATGTATTCCCATTTCACAGATAAGGAACTGATATTGGATTATGAAGTCAAGGGAATAGAGAAAATGGCTTTTCTTGGACTGCCTCAATGGAGAATATTTGCCTTGAAGACAGGGACTCATAGTTAAGAAGTGGTAAAGTAGGAAGATGGGTTGAAAGCGGTTTTTCTTAGATTTCTGCTACTCACATCATACACAGCTGAATTCCTGCAAAAGCCTGTAGATTATAGAGTTACATTGCTATAAAATCACTTTTTTCATTCATTAAAAAATCTTTGAGTGGATTTTATGTGCTGGGTACCATGCTGGGCACTAAAGATGGGATGGAGCAGGGACCCCTATTATGGGCCTGTCAGGCTTCTCTCTGACAGCATAAAAATAAAATAAAATAATTTCTTTTAGTGTCCTTAACACAAATTCCAGGCACATAGGTAGCCTGGCAACTAAAAATTTAAAAGGCAAATAAAGAACCCACTAAACAAAAAGAATAATAATGTAAACAATAGCCACCCAAGGAAGCCAGATTCACAAGATGTTTGGTTCCTTATAACAACTGCAGATAACATCTGGACATATGTTCCTGAGTTGTTTTTCAGAAACCAGAACCCCCCACCCTGCGACCAGATGAAAATGCTGAGCACTGTCACAAAGACCTCAGATAAGCAAAAACTGAGGACTAAATTCTGACTACTGTTCTCTGTTCTGTCTTCTTGAGAGGTCTGGAGAGAGTCACGCCCACAGGCCAAACCTTACCATTCCTTTCTGCTGACCCCAAGGTTTTATACTTCCTTAACCAATTGCAAATAAAAATAATAATAAATCTCTAAATCTACCTCTGACCTGTAAGCCCCTGCTTCAAGATATCCTGCCTTTCTAGACCGAAGCAATATATAATCTCCCTGTATTGATTCATGATTTTGTCTGTAATTTCTGTTCCTAAAATGTATCTCTGCCTTTTAAAATCTTTCCTTACAATCCATTGAAGAGTTCAGATCTTAAGTGTAAGCAGCCCGATTCTCTTGTGTGGCACCCTGCAATAAACATCACAATTTCTCTCACTGCAAATCTTGGTGTTGGTGTCTGGCGTTTACTGCATGCTGAGTGAGTGGATCCAAGTTTGGTTTGGTGACGGAGATATAGTGGCGACCAAAAAAATTAGGGTCCCTCTCCTAACAATGTTAGAGAGATAGATATTAAACATCACCAAATAAATACATCACCATTGTGGGTATGAGAAATAACACAAAAGAAGAAAAAGAGGATGTAAAAAGAGAGTATAATAATAGGTTAATTATTTGGTTTGGGGAGGTAAGAAAAGCCTTTTGGGGGAAGTGATGTTTAAGTTGAAGTCTGAAAGGGGAGTGGAAGTTAGTGAGACAGGGAATAGGGAGAAGTGTTCAAGGCAGAGGGAACACCTTAAGTCAGGCCCTGAGATAGCAAAGAGCATGGTTAGTTTGAGGAAATGAGAAGAAGCCCAGTGTGCCTGGACTTGGTGTTGGTGGAGGAAGAGGCAGGCAAGAAGGTTGGAAAGGGAGCTCAGACTGAATCGAGATGGCTTTGTAGACCTCAGATCCAAATGCAATGGGAAGCTTTTGAGGCAGCATCATCCAATGAAACGTTCTGTGTTCTGTCATCCGGGCTGTCCTATATTAGCTGCGTGACTATTGAGCATTTGAAATGTGGCTAGTGCAATAGAAGAACTAAACGTTTAATTTTATCTCATTTTAATTAATTTAAATCGAAATAGTCACACGTGGCTAATGACTACTGCATTAGACAGCATAGCTTTGAAAAGTTTTATGGAAGAGAGCTACAAAATTGGATTTTTTTTTTAAACAAAATCACTCTGGCTGCAGCTTGGATAGTGAATTGCAAGGGGCAGGGGCAGGGGTGAGAACAGAGTGGCCAATTAGGAGCTTGGACTGTAATGGGGGTAGTGAATGTGGGGAAACATGGATGTACCACAGGTCTCAATTATGGAGAGGATCTAGAAGGAAGGAGAAGAGAAGGGAGGTCAGGTGTGGTCTGGAATGATGCCCAGGGTCTTGGCCTGAGAAACTGGTAGATGAGGGTGTCAGCACTCACCATGGCAGGATAGGCAGGAGAGGAACGTATTTGAGAGTTGGGATGGAAGAGTTTTGTTGCTGGTGGGGTGTACATACTGAGGTGCCATTAGGCAGCTGAATGTTGAGTCTGGAGCTCAGAACACAGTACATGGACACTCTGGGCCTCAAAGACTGAGTATCAAGAGAAGGACACATTACATTGGTCAAGTGTGAAAGAATTTGAGATAAATGGGGTCAAGCATGGAGAAAAGCTGAGGTTTTCGATTAACAATGTTCTTATTGCCTGCATTTTTCTATTACAAGAAATTAATGGGATATTAGAGAAATCCTGATGTATCTACTCACACATAAGCATTTATTAAATATATAGTTCAGTAATTGCTTTCCAGTGTTTCTTAAAGTGTAGGCCAAAAATTATGAGTGGTACAGGAAATAATTTTAGGTAAACACAGGCAGTACTAAATAACATGAAGACATATAAGAAAGTTATTCTTTTTTAAAAAAAGTATTTCCCTTTTCTAGTCACAGAAGAAAGTTTCAGTTTTTTGTAAGCATGTACTGAACGCTGAACACTTGCTAATTTCCATTTCAAACAAGGGGAGAATAGATCTCAAGCTCCCAGCCCTTGGCAGGCAACAGAATCTAGCTAGTTAAATAATGTTATTTTTTATTGTATTTATTTTACAGTGAATTTCTTTTTAAACACTAAAGATAATTATTTTTTATTTTGAAACAATTTCAAGTTTACAGAAAAGTTTAAAGAGTTTACAAAATATTTTTCCTTGACCATTGGTGGGTAAGTTGCTGATATGATGCTCATCACACATGAATGGTTAAGTGTGTAATTCCTACAAACACGGACATTCTCTTCATAACCACAATCAATCATCAAAATAAGGAAGTTACCATTCAAGCCATAGACACTATTCAAGCATCACCAGTTGTACCAAATGTCCTTTATAGCAAAATAATCCAACACAGAACCACCATATTAAGTTATATCTCCTTGGTCTTCTTAAATTTGGAAGAGTTTCTCTTTCTTTGTCTTTTATGACCTTGTCAAGATCACAGGACAGTTATTTTTAGAATGTCTAACAATTTGCATTTGCCTGATATTTATTCATGATTAGACCATATTATGCATCTTTGGCAAAATATCCCAGAAGTGGCACTGTGCTTCTCCCATTGCATCTTATGGAATGGTGTACAACGGTGACGTGTCCCATTACTTTAATGTTAACTTTGATTACTTGATTAAGGTGGTATCTGTCAAGTTTCTACACCATAAAAAAGCTATTCTTTATTCTTTGTAATTTATAAGCATTTTATAGGGAGCTACTTTGATACTATGTAAATATCCCGTTCCTCCTCAAATTTTAAGGACAACTTTTAGCATCCATTGATGTTTTCTGGGTGAAGTAATCACTACTCTGATAGTTGCCAAACAGTGAATTTCTAATTCTATCATTCCTTCTGCTGGAGAAAAAGCTTTCTCTTTTTCCCATTTGTTTATTTATATCTACATGGATTCACAGAAATTGCCCCAGATTTGACCAATGAGAGTCTTTCTGGTAGATCTTTTCTCCTTTTCTCAGGTTTCCATCATTCTCTGAGCACGTCCTTGTTTTCTGGCACAAGATTATCCAGGCTCTTCAGCTCCTGCCTTCATACCTGCCGCTTCTCTGAAGAATTCTGGTTACTTTCGGTAGAGAATGGTATTTAGAAACTTTGATATCTGGGCGTTAAATGCGCTCATGGCTGTTGGCTTGCACTTTTTCTATACACACATACACGCGTCCTTATAAATACATATAAATGTAAACATCATTTATTTTTAATTCTGGCTATCTCTATACCTATCATGGGTTCATACTGATTCCAACCCAGTGCCACAGGTTTCATTCTTGTTTCTCTCTTTCCATATTCTTTTTTTTAATTGCATTTTAGGTTTGGGGGTACAGGTGAAGAACATGCAAGATTGTTGCATAGGTACACATATGACAGTGTGATTTGCTGCCTTCCTCCCCATCACCTATATCTGGCATTTCTCCCCATGTTCTCTCTTCCCAACTCCCCACCCCCTGCTGTCCCTCCTCTATTTCCCCCCGACAGACCCCAGTGTGTGATGCTCCCCTCCCTGTGTCCATGTGTTCTCATTGTTCAACACCCACCTATGAGTGAGAACATGAGGTGTTCGATTTTCTGTTCTTGTGTCAGTTTGCTGAGAATGATGGTTTCCAGGTTCATCCATGTCCCTACAAGGGACACATACTCATTGTTTTTGATGGCTGCATAATATTCCATGGTGTATATGTGCCACATTTTCCCTGTCCAGTCTATCATCGATGGGCATTTGGGTTGGTTCCAGGTCTTTGCTATTGTGAACAGTGCTGCAATGAACATTCGTGTGCATGTGTTCTTATAGTAGAATAATTTATAATCCTTTGGATATATACCCAGTAATGGGATTGCTGGGTCAAATGGAATTTCTATTTCAAGGTCCTTGAGGAATCTCCACACTGTCTTCCACAATGGTTGAACTAATTTACTCTCTCGCCAACAGTGTAAAAATGTTTTTATTTCTCCACATCCTCTCCAACATCTGATTGTCTCCAGGTTTTTTAATGATCGCCATTCTAACTGGCGTGAGATGGTATCTCAATGTAATTTTGATTTGCATTTCTCTAATGACCAGTGATGATGAGCATTTTTTCATTTGTTTGTTGACGTCATGTATGTCTTCTTTTGTAAAGTATCTTTTCATATCCTTTGTCCATTTTTGAATGGGCTTGTTTGTTTTTTTTCTTGTAAATCTGTTTTAGTTCTTTGTAAATTCTGGTTATCAGCCCTCTGTCAGATGGGTAGACTGCAAAAATTTTTCCCATTCTGTTGGTGCCGATTCACTCTAATGACTGTTTCTTTTGCTGTGCAGAAGCTGTGGAGTTTGATTAGGTCCCATTTGTCTATTTTGGCTTTTGTTGCCAATGCTTTTGGTGTTTTGGTCATGAAGTCCTCACCTACACCTATGTCCTGAATGGTTTTGCCTAGCTTTTCTCCTAGGGTTTTTATGATGTTATGTCTTATGTTTAAGTCTTTAATTCATCTGGAGTTAATTTTAGTGTAAGGTGTCAGGAAGGGGTCCAGTTTCTGCTTTCTGCACATGGCTAGCCAGTTTTCCCAACATCATTTATTAAGCAGGGACTCCTTTCCCCATTGCTTGTTTTTGTCAGGTTTGTCAAAGATTGGATGGTTGTGGATGTGTTATGTTGCCGCCGAGGCCTCTGTTCTGTTTCATTGGTCTATATCTCTGTTTTGGTCCCAGTACCATGCTGTTTTGATTACTGTAGCCTTGTAGTATAGTTTGAAGTCTGGTAGTGTGATGCCTCCTGTTTTGTTCTTTTTGCTTAGAATTGACTTGGCTATGTGGGCTCCCTTTTGATTCCATATGAAGTTTAAGGTGTTTTTTTCCAGTTCTGTGAAGAAGGTCATTGGTAGCTTGATGGGGATAGCATTGAATCTGTAAATTACTTTGGGCAGTTTGCCCATTTCCCCATATTGATTCTTTCTAACCATGAACATGGAATGTTTCTCCATCTGTTTGTGTCCTTTCTTATTTCGTTGAGCAGTGATTTGTAGTTCTCCTTGAAGAGGTCCTTTACATTCCTTGTTAGTTGTATTCCTAGGTATTTTATTCTCTTTGTGGCAATTGTGAATGGCAGTTCATTCTTGATTTGGCTCTCTTTAAGTCTGTTATTGGTGTATAGGAATGCTTGTGATTTTTGCACATTGATTTTGTATCCTGAGACTTTGCTGAAGTTGCTTATCAGTTTCAGGAGATTTGGGGCTGAGACAATGGAGTCTTCTAGATAAACAATCATGTTGTCTGCAAATAGAGACAATTTGACTTCCTCCTTTCCTATTTGAATACACTTTCTTTTTCTTTTCTGATTGCTCTGGCTAGAACTTCAAATACTATATTGAATAGGAGTGGTAAGAGAGGGCATCCTTATCTAGTGCCAGATTTCAAAGGGAATGCTTCCAGTTTTTGCCCATTCAGTATGGTATTGGCTGTTGGTTTCTCATAAATAGCTTTTATTATTTTGAGATTCGTTCTGTCAATACCTAGTTTATTGAGGGTTTTCAGCATAAAGGGCTGTTGAATTTCGTCAAAGGCCTTCTCTGCCTCAATTGAGATAATCATGTGGTTTTTGTCTTTGGATCTGTTTATGTGGTGAATTACGTTTATAAATTTGTGTGTGTTGAACCAGCCTTGCATCCCCGGAATGAATCCTACTTGATTATGGTGGATAAGATTTTTGATGTGCAGTTGCAATTGGTTTGCCAGTATTGTATTGAAGATTTTTGCATCTATGTTCATCATGGATGTTGGCCTGAAGTTTTCTTTTCTTGCTGAGTCTCTGCCAGGTTTTGGTATCAGGATGATGTTGATCTCATAAAATGATTTGGGAAGGATTTCCTCTTTCCAGATTATTTGAAATAGTTTCAGAGGGAATGGTAACAGCTCCTCTTTGTATGTCTGGTAGAATTTGGCTGTGAACCCATCTGGACCTGAGCTTTTTTTGGGTGGTAGGCTCTTAATTGCTGCCTCAACTTCAGACCTTGTTATTGGTCTATTCATGGTTTTGACTTCTTTCTGGTTTATGCTTGGGAGGATGCAAGTGTCCAGGAATTTATCCATTTCTTCCAGGTTTACTAGTTTATGTGCATAAAGTTGTTTGCAATAATCTCTGATGATGGTTTGTATTTCTGTGGAATCTGTGGTGATATCCCCTTTATCGTTTTTTATTGCATCTATTTGATTATTCTCACTTTTCTTTTTTATTAATATGGCTAGTGGTCTCTCTGTTTTGTTGAACTTTTTGAAAAACCAGCTCCTGGATTTATTGATTTTTTGAAGGTTTTTTTTGTCTCTATCTCCTTCAGTTCTGCTCTGATCTTAGCTATTTCTTGTCTCTGCTAGGTTTTGAGTTTTTTTGATCTTTCTCCTCTAGCTCTTTCAATTTGATGATAGGGTGTTGATTTTAGACCTTTCCTTGCTTCTCATGTGGGGAATTATTGCTATATATTTTTTCTAGACACTGCTTTAAATGCGTCCCAGAGATTCTGGTATGTTGTGGCTTCGTTCTCATTGGTTTCGAAGAAGTTCTTTATTTCTGCCTTCATTTCATTGTTTATCCATTCAACATTAAAAAGCCAGTTGTTCAGTTTGCGTGAAGCTGTGCGGTTCTAGTTAGTTTCTCAATTCTGAGTTCTAACTTGATTGCACTGTGGTCTGAGAGACTGTTTGTTATGATTTTCGTTCTTTTGCATTTGCTGAGGAGTGATTTACTTCCTATTATGTGGTCAATTTTAGAGTAGGTGTGATGTGGTGCTGAGACGAATGTATATTCTGTGGATTTCGGGTGGAGAGTTCTGTAAATGTCTATTAGGTTTGCTTGGTCCAGGTCTGAGTTCAAGTCCTGAATATCCTTGTTAATTTTCTGTCTTGTTGATCTGTCTAATATTGACAATGGGGTGTTAAAGTCTCCCACTATTATTGTGTGGGAGTCTAAGTCTCTTTGTAAGTCATTAAGAACTTGCCTTATGTATCTGGGTGCACCTGTACTGGGCGCATACATATTTAGGATCATTAGCTCTTCTTGTTGCATTGATCCTTTTACTATTATGCAATGTCCTTCTTTGTCTCTTTTGATCTTTGTTGCTTTAAAGTCTATTTTATCAGAGACGAGAATTGCAACTCCTGCTTTTTTTTTGTTCTCCATTTGCTTGGTAAACCTTCCTCCATCCCTTTATTTTGAGCCTTTGTGTATCCTTGCATGTGAGATGGGTTTCCTGGATACAGCACACTGATGGGTTTTGCCTTTTTATCCAATTTGCCAGTCTGTGTCTTTTGATTGGAGCATTTAGCCCATTTACATTTAGGGTTAATATTGTTATGTGTGAATTTGATCCTGGCATTTTGATGCTACCTGGCTGTTTTGCCTGTTAGTTGATGCAGTTTCTTCATTGTATTGATGCTCTTTACCATTTGGTATGTTTTCGGAGTGGCTGGTGCTGGTTGTTCCTTTCTATGTTTAGTGTCTCTTTCAGGAGCTCTTGTAAAGCAGGCCTGGTGGTGATGAAATCTCTGAGTACTTGCTTGTTCGCAAAGGATTTTTCTTTTCCTTCACTTATGAATCTTACTTTGGCTGGATATGAAATTCTAGGTTGAAAGTTCTTTTCTTTAAGGGTGTTTAATATTGTCCCCCACTCTCTTCTGGCTGTAAGGTTTCTGCTGAGAGATCTGCTGTGAGTCTGATGGGCTTCCCTTTGTGGGTAACCCGACCTTTCTCTCTGGCTGCCCTTAGCATTTTCTCCTTCATTTCAAGCTTGGGGAACCTGAAGATTATGTGCCTTGGGGTTGCTCTTCGTGAAGAATATCTTTGTAGTGTTCTCTGTATTTCCCGGACTTGAATATTGGCCTGCCTTGCTAGGTTGGGGATGTTTTCCTGGATAATATCCTGAAGAGTATTTTTCAGCTTGGATTCATTCTCTCTGTCACATTCAGGTACACCTATCAACTGTAGATTAGGTCTTTTCACATAGTACCATATTTCTTGGAGACTTTGTTCATTTCTTTTTACCCTTTTTTCTCTAATCTTGCCTTCTCTTTTTATTTCATTGAGTTGATCTTCGACCTCTGATATCCTTTCTTCTGCTTGGTCAATTCAGCTGTTGAAACTTTGTATGCTTCACAAAGATCTCGTGTTGTGTTTTTGAGCTCCATCAATTCACTTATATTCCTCTCTAAGTTGTTTATTGTCATTAGCATTTCATCAAATCTTTTTTCAATGTTCTTAGTTTCTTTGCATTGGGTTAGAACATGTTCTTTTAGCTTACAGAAGTTTTTTTATTACCCACCTTCTGAAGCCTGTTTCTGTCAATTCATCGCACTCATTCTCCATGCAGCCTTGTTCGCTTGCTGGTGAGGAGTTATGATCCCTTGTAGGAGGAGAGGCATTCTGGTTTTGGGTGTTTTCGTCCTTTTTGCACTGGTTTCTTCCCATCTTTGTGGATTTATCCACCTGTTGCCTTTGTAGTTGTTGGCTTTCAGTTTGGGTCTCTAAGTGGACTTCCGGTTTGTTGATGCTGAAGTTATTTCTTTCTGTTTCTTAGTTTTCCTTCTAACAGTCTGGCCCCTCTGCTGTAGAACTGCTGAGGTCCACTCCAGGCCCTGCTTGCCTGGGAATCACCTGCAGCAGCTGCAGAACAGTAAGGGTTGCTGCCAGTTTCTTCTTCTTCTATCTTTGTCCCAGAAGGATACCTGCCAGATGTCAGTCTGAGCTCTCCTTTATGAGGTGACTCTTTGGATATATGGGGATCAGGGAGCTGCTTGAGGAGACAGTCTGTCCTTTACAGGTGCTCAAGTGCTGAGCTGTGAGCTCCATTGTTCATTCAGAGCTGCTGGGCAGGTACGTTTAAGTCTGCTGCAGTGGAACTCATAAACCTCCCCCCTTTTTTTTTTCCCAGGTGCTCTGTCCCAGGGAGTTATGGCTTTATTTATGAGTTCCTGTTGTGCTGTTGCCTTTTTTCAGGGCTGCCCTGCCCTGCGAAGAAGCAGCCTAGTCACTGTCTGCCTGCAGAGGCTTTGCTGAGCTGCTGTGGGCTCTGCCTAGCTGCCATGTGAACGTCCCTATAGTCCTGTTTATATGGGTGTAGTTAGAACTGCCTCGGCAATGGCAGCCCACCTCTATAATGGCATACTCTCTCTGTAATGGCGGGCTGCCTCAGCAATGGTGGACTGCCTCCACAATGGCAAACTACTTCTGTAGTGGTGGACTGCCTCAGTAATGGCGGACGCCCCTCTCCCACAGAGCTGGACCATCCCTGGTTCAGCTGTGCTTGCTGTGAAACTCTCAATCCAGAGTGTTTCCGATTGCTGTTTTTTTGTGGGACTGGGACCAGCCGAGCCTGATCACCTGGCTCCCTGCCTCAGAGCCCCCCCTTTTTTTTTTAGTTGAACGGTCGACTCTCTCTCAGGTGTTCCAGTCGCCTGTTGAAAAGGCGCCAGGATCTGTGTCATTTCCCATGCGGTGACCCACTGCGCTGGTTGAAACAGCCATGCTGAGATTCGTGATGCTTTTTTGCATGGGAATCCCTGGCCTGGCTCCCTGTTTCAGTCCCTTTTTAAATCAGATTTATGGGCACCTCTAACTCCCAGGAGCTCCACTTGCCAGCTAAAACGGCACCTGGACTGGTGTATTTTGTATGGAGAACTGCCACCCTGGGGCACCGGCAAAATAGCCATGATGGTGAAAACAGCCACACAGGCCAAACAGCCATGCCGGCCAAAACAGCCACGCTGGCAACCTGTGGGGCTCCTCCGCCTGGGAATCTCCTGGTCCGTGGGCAATAAAAATCCATCTGGAAATGCGGCATCCACTCACCCTCCACGCTTTCTCTGGGAGCTGCAACCCTGAGCTGCTCCTAATCGGCCATCTTGGATCCCTCCCCCTCTTTCCATATTCTTAACCCCTTCTCCAGCCATGAGAAACCTGGTTTTGGAAAAACTCTCACACTGTGTTTCTCCTCTGCTGTCACACCAGCACAACAACAATCAACATAGAAAACTTTTATGACTCCCAAATATGTGGTAATTTCTCCCCACTAGCAAGCAAGCTATTCCCGTGTGTTTTTGCCTCTCACCTTGCTTGGGCTCCAGCACTCCTTGTCAGCTGCTGCTGCCCTTGCCTTTCCACACACACAGCGGCCCTCTTATCTTGGACCTAACACCCTGTGCTGGCTGCTGCCACCCTACCACATGGATGTTCTTGTTGTCAAGCTGGTACCCCAACACTCCACACTGGGTTACATGGTTGCCCTCTTAGGGTACTCCATGGTCCCTGCTGTTACCACCTCTCCCCCATACATGGCTGTGTTTTAGTCTTCTCAAGCTTCAACACCTTGCACTGGGCCATTACCACCACTGTTTGCCACCCTTGTGTACTGACTCTGACATCCCACCCCATGCTTCAGGGATGTCCTTCTTCATTCACTTGTGACACCTCACATAGGGCTACCACACAACCCACACAGACCTGCCTTGCTTGGGCCCACCTGATGGCTCTTGGACTGAATTTTCTCAAAGAAAGAAAGAGGAAGAAAAGAAGGCAGGAAGGGAGGGAGGGAGGAAAGTGGGGAGGAAGAAAGCTATAGGTACTTTCTCTTCTAAAAATGAATAGCTAACATTCATTTTTCACTTACAGAATATATACTGTTCTTTTCAAAAAATATACTTTTTTTAAGAGCACTTCTAGATACACAGCAAAATTGAGAGGAAGGAATAGAGATATTCAATATACCCACTGCCTCTGCATATGTAGAGTCTCCCCATTAACAACATCCTGCATCAGAGTGGTACATTTGTTACAATTGATGAACCTGCATTAATACATCATTATCACCCAAAATCCATGGTTTACATTAGGTCTCACTCTTTATCATATACATTCCATGGATTTGAACAAATGTATAACATGTAGTCACCATTGTAGTTTTTATGGAGTCATTTCACTGCTCTCAAAATTCTCTGTCTCTATTTATCTCTCCCTACACTCAACCCTTGGCAATAGATTCTTTTATATTTCTGTAGTTTTTGCCTTTTCCAGAATGTCATATAGTTGGAAGCATACAGTATGTAGCATTATAATATTGGCTTCTTTCACTTAGTAATATGCATTTAAATCTCCTTTCTGTTTTTTTATGGCTTGATAGTTCATTTCTTTTTAGACCTTAATAATATTCCATTGTCTGAATGTAACCCAGTTTATTTATCCATTCACCTACTGAAGGACATCTTTATTGCTTCTGAGTTTTGGCAACAGATTGTAGAGAATTGGTATAATTTCTTTCTTAAATGTTTGATGGAGTGCACCAGTGAACTCATGTGGGCCTGGTGCTTTCAGGGTTGGAAGGTTATTAATTAATGATTTAATTTATTCAGTAGATACAGGCCTATTCAGAATGTTCATTGCTTCTTTTGTAAGTTTTTGAAGATCATATCTTTCAAGGAATTTGTCTAGTCAAGTAAGATATAAAATTTATGAGCATAGAGTCATTCATAATGTTCCTTTATTATCCATGTAATGGCCACAGGATCTGTAGTGATGTTTCCTCTTTCATTTCTTATAGTAGTGATTTATGTAATCCCCATTTTTCTTAGCTTAGCTAGAGGCTTATGGACTTAATTAATCTTTTCAAAAAAACCAACTTTTTTTAAAATTTTCTCTATTGATTTTCTGTTTTCAATTTCATTGATCTCTGCTTTAATTTTTTATGTTTTTATTCTGAATATAAGTTTTATTGTTATTGAGATGCAAAACATCCTTAACTCCAGTACCTTTTTTGTTAACAGTGAATATATGAAACTGTTGCACTAACATTGAAAAATATACTATGCTGTTGCTGGCCAGGATGGTCTTGATCTCTTGAGCTTGTGATCTGCCTGCCTTAGCTTCCCAAAGTTCTGGGATTACAGGAATGAGCCATTGCATCTGGCTGACATTAAATTTATTAATTCCTAACTTGTTATTTTAAGAATATCCTCAGATGAAATGCTGGCAAGATGGCGGAACAGGAACAGCTCTGGTCTGCAGCTCCCAGCAAGATTGATGCAGAAGGCAGGTGATTTCTGCATTTCCAACTGAGGCACCTGGCTCATCTCACTGGGATTGGCTAGACATGGTCTTTGCAACCCATGGACCAGGAGATTACCTACGGTGCCTATACCACCAGGGCCCAGGGTTTCAAGCACAAAACTGGGCAGCTATTTGGGCAGACACCAAACTTGCTGCAGGAGTTCTTTTTTTTCCATACCCCAGTGGTGCCTGGAATGCCAATGAGACAGAACCATTCACTACCCCGGAAAGGGGGTGGAAGCCATGGAGCCAAGTGGTCTGGCTTGGCGGGTCCCACCCCCCCATGGAGCCCAAGCTAAGATCCCCTGGCTTGGAATTCTTGCTGCTAGCACAGCAGTCTGAACTTGACCCGGGATGCTTGAGCTTGGTAGGGGAAGTGCTGTCCACCATTGCTGAGGCTTGAGTAGGAGATGTTACCCTCACAGTGCAAACAAAACCCCTGGGAAGTTTGAACTGGGCAGAGCCCATTACAGCTCAGCAAGGCTGCTGCAACCAGACTGCCTTTATTCTGTGGGCAGGGCATCTCTGATAAAAAGGCAGCACCCCCTGTCAGGTACTTACAGATAAAACCCCCATCTCCCTGGGACAGAGCACCTGGGGGAAGAGGCGGTTGTGAGTGCAGCTTCAGCAGACTTAAATGCCCCTGCCTGACAGCTCTGAAGAGAGCAGCAGATCTTCCAGCACAGCATTTGAGCTCTGATAAGGAACAGACTGCCTCCCTAAGTGGGTCCCTGACCCTGTGTATCTGATTAGGAGACACTTCCCAGTAGGGACTGACAGTAACCTCATACAGGAAAACTCTGGCAGGCATCTGGTGGCTGCCCTTCTGGGACGAAGCATCCCAATGAAGGAATAGGCAGCAGTCTTTACTGTTCTGCAGCCTCTGCCAATGATACCCAGGCAAACAGGGTCTAGAGTGGACCATCAGCAAACTACAGCAGACCTTCAGCAGAGGGGCCTGACTGTTAGAAGGAAAACTAACAAACAGAAAGTAATAGTACCAACATCAACAAAAACGATGTCCACCCAGAGACCCCAACTGACAACCAGGTCACTGACTTCAAAGACCGAAGGTAAATAAATCCATGAAGATGAGGAAAAAACAGCAGAAAAAGGCTGAAAATTCCAAAAACCAGAATGCCTTTTCTCCTCTAAAGGATCACAACTCCTTGCCAGCAAGGAGACAAAAATGGATGGAAAATGAGTTTGACAAATTAACAAAAGTAGGCTTCAGAAGGTGGGAAATAATAAACTTCTCCAAGCTAAAGGAGCATGTTCTAACCCAATGTAAGGAAGCTAAGGATCTCAAAAGAAAATTAGCCAAATTGCTAACTAGAATAACTAGTTTAGAGAGGAACATAAATGACCTGATGATGCTGACAAACACAGTCCAAGAACTTCATGAAGCATACACAGGTATCAACAGCCAAACTGATCAAGTGGAAGAAAGGGTATCAGAGATTGAAGATCAACTCAGTGAAATAAAGTGGGAGACAAGATTAGAAAATAAAGAGTGAAAAGAAATTAACAAAGCCTCCAATAAATATGGGACTATGTGAAAAGACCAAATCTACATTTGATAGGTGTACCTGAAAGTGATGGGGAGAATGGAACCAAGTAGAAAAACACTTCAAGATATTATCCAGGAGAATTTCCCCAACCTAGCAAAGCAGGCCAACCTTCAAATTTAGGAAATACAGAGAACACCACAAAGATACTCCTCAAGAAGAGCAACCCCAAGGCACATAATCAACAGATTCAGCAACGTTGAAATGAAGGAGAATATGTTAAGGGCAGCCAAAGAGAAAGGTCGGGTTACCCACAAAGGGAAGCCCATCAGACTAACAGCAGATCTCTTGGCAGAAACTCTCCAAGCCAGAAGAGAGTGGGGGCCAATATTCAACATTCTTAAAGAAAAAAATTTTCAACCCAGAATTTCATATACAGCCATACTAAGCTTAGTAAGTGAAATAGAAATAAAATACTTTACAGAGAAGCAAATGCTGAGAGATTTTGTCACCACCATGTCTGCCTTACAAGAGGTCCTCAAGGAAGCACTAAACATGGAAAGGAACAATTGGCACCAGCCACTGCAAAAACACCAAATTGGAAAGAGCATTGATGCTATGAAGAAACTGCATCAATTAACAGGCAAAATAACCAGCCAGCATCATAATGACAGGATCAAATTCACACACAACAATATTATTAACCTTAAATGTAAATGGACTAAATGTCCCAATTAAAAGACACAGGCTGGCAAGTTGGATAAACAGTCAAGACCCATTGGTGTGCTGTATTCAGGAGACCCATCTCACGTGCAAAGACACACATGGTTCAAAACAAAAGGATGGAAGAAGATTTACCAAGCAAATGGAAAGCAATAAAAAAGAAAGGATTGCAATCCTAGTCTCTGATAAAATAATTTAAACCAACAAAAATCAAAAGAGACAAAGAAAGGCATTACATAATGGTAAAGAGATCAATGCAACAAGAAGACCTAATTATCCTAAATATATATGCACCCAACACAGGAGCATCCAGATTCATAAAGCAAGTTCTTAGCAACCTACAAAAAGACTTAGACTACCACATAATAATAGAGGGAGACTTTCACACACCACTGTTAATATTAGACACACAAACAAGAAAAAATTAACAAGGATATCCAGGACTTGAACTCAGATCTGGACCAAGCAGACCTAATAGACATCTATAGAACTCTCCAGCCCAAATCAACAGAATATACATTTTTCTCAGCATCAGATCACATTTATTCTAAAATTGACCACATAATTGGAAGTAAAACACTCCTCAGCAAATGCAAAAGAATGGAAATCATAACGAACAGTCTCTCAGATCATGGTGCAATCAATTAGAACTCAGGATTAAGAAATTCACTCAAAATTGCACAACTTCATGGAAACTTAACAACTTGCTCCTTAATGACTACTGGGTAAATAATGAAATTAAGGCAGGAATAAAGATGTTCTTCGAAAACAATGAGAACAAAGACACAACATATCAGAATCTCTGGGACATATTTAAAGCAGTGTGTAGAGGGAAATTTGTAGCACTAAATGGCCACAAGAGAAAGCAGGAAAGATCTAAAATTGACACCCTAATGTCATGATTAAAAGAACTAGAGGAGCAAGATCAAACAAATTCAAAAGCTAGCAGAAGATGAGAAATAACTAAGATCAGAGCAGAACTGAAGAAGATAGAGACACAAAAAAACCCTTCAAAAAAATCAGTGAATACAGGAGCTGGTATTTTGAAAAGATCAAGAAAACAGATAGACTGCTAGCCAGACTAATAAAGAAGAAATGAGAGAAAAATCAAATAGATGCAATAAAAAATGATAAAGGGGATATCACCACTGATCCCACAGAAATACAAACTACCATCAGGGAATACTATAAACACCTCTACAAAAATGAAACAGAAAATCTAGAAGAAATGGATTAATTCCTAGACACTTACACTCACCCAAGACTAAACCAGGAAGAAGTCAAATTCCTGAATAGACCAATAGCAAGGTCTGAAATTGAGACAGCAAGTAATAGCGTACCAAACAAAAAATGTCCAGGACTAGGTGGTTTCACAGCCGAATTCTAACAGAGGTACAAAGAGGAGCTGGTACCATTCCTTCTGAAACTATTCCAAACAATACAAAAAGAGGGAATCCTCCCTAACTCATTTTATGAGGCCAACATCATCCAGATACCAAAACCTAGCAGAGACACAACTTAAAAAGAAAATTTCAGTCCAATATCTGTGATAAACATCAATGTGAGAATCCTCAATAAAATACTGGCAACCTGAATGCAACAGCACATCAAAAAGCTTATCCATTTTGGTCAACTTGGCTTCATCCCCGGGATGCATGGCTGGTGCAACATATGTAACTCAATAAACATAACCCATCACATAAACAGAACCAAAGATAAAAACCACATGATTATCTCAATAGATGCAGAGAAGGCCTTTGACAAAATTCAGCAGTCCGTTATGCTAAAAACTCTCAATAAACTAGATATTGATGGAACGTGTCTCAAAATAATAAGAGCTATTTATGACAAACCCACAGTCAATATCATACTGAATAGGCAAAAACTGGAAGCATTCCCTTTGAAAACTGGCACAAGACAAGGATACCCTCTCTCACCACTCTTATTCAACACAGTACTGGAAGTTCTGGCCAGGGCAATCAGACAAGAAAAATAAATAAATGGTATTCAATCAGGAAAAGAGGAAGTCAAATTGTCTCCATTTGCAGATGACATGATTGTATATTTAGAAGACCCCAATGTCTCGGCCCCAAATCTCCTTACGCTGATAAGCAATTCAGCAAAGTCTCAGGATACAAAACTAATGTGCAAAAATCGCAATATTCCTATACACCAATAACAGGCAAACAGAGGCCAAATCATGAGTGAACTCCCATTCACAATTGCTACAAAGAGAATAAAATACCTAGAGATACAACTAACAAGGGATGTAAAGGACCTCTTCAAGGATAACTACAAGCCACTGCTCCAGGAAATAAGAGAGGACAGAAACAGATGGAAAAACATTCCATGCTCATGGTCAGAAAAAATCAGTATTGTGAAAATGGCCATGCTGCCCAAAGTAATTTATAGATTCAATGCTATCCCCATCAAGCTACTAGTGACTTTCTTCACAGAATTGAAAAAAAAAAAAAAAAAAACCTTAAATTTCATATGGAACCATAAAAAAGCCTGCATAACCAAAACAATCCTAAGCAAAACAAAGCAAGAAAAAAAAAACAAAAACAAAAACAAAGCTGGAGACATCATGCTACCTGACTTCAAACTGTACTACAAGACTGCAGTAATGAAAACAGCATGGTACTGGTACCAAAACAGAGATCTAGACCAATGGAACAGAACTGAGGCCTCAGAGGAAATGCTGCACAAGTACAACCATCTGATCTTTGACAAATCTGACAAAAACAAACAGTGGGGAAATAATTCCCTATTTAATAAATGGTGTTTGGAAAACTGGCTAGCCATATGCAGAAAGCTGAAACTGGATCCCTTTTTTATACATTATACAAAAATTAATGCAAGATGGATTAAACATTTAAATGGAAGACCTAGCACCATAAAAACCCTAGAAGAAAACCTAGGCAATACCATTCAGGACATAGGCATGGGCAAGGACTTCATGACTAAAACACCAAAAGCAATGGCAACAAAAGCCAAAGTAGACAAATCGGACCTAATTAAACTCCAGAGCTTCTGCACAGCAAAAGACACTATCATTAGAGTGGACTGGCAACCAAAAGAATGAGAAAAAAAAATTTGCAATATACTCATCTGACAAAGGGCTGATATCCAGAATCTAAAAAGAACTGAAACAAATTTACAAGAAAAAAGCAACCCCATCCAAAAGTGGACAAAGAATATGAACAGTCACTTCTCAAAAGAAGATATTTATGAATCCCACAAAATATGAAAAAAGCTCATCATCACTGGTCATTAGAGAAATGCAAATCAAAACCACATTGAGATACCATCTCACACCAGTTAAAATGGTGATCATTAAAAAATCAGGAGACAATAGATGCTGGAGAGCATGTGAAGAAATAGAAATGGTTTTACACTGTTGGTGGGAGTGTAAATTAGTTCAACCATTGTAGAAGACAATGTGGCAATTCTTCAAGGATTCAAACTAGAAATATCATTTGATCCAGCAATCCCAGTACTGGGTATATACTCAAAGGATCATAAATTATTCTATTATAAAGACATATGCACATGTACGTTTATTATGGCACTGTTCACAATAGCGAAGACTTGGAACCAACCCAAATGCCCGTCAATGATAGACTGGATAAAGAAAATGTGCCACATATATACCATGGAATACTATGCAGCCATAAAAAAGGATGAGTTCATGTCCTTTGCAGGGACATAGATGAAGCTGGAAACCATCATTTTCAGCAAACTAACACAGGAACAGAAAAACAAACACCACATGTTCTCACTCATAAGTGAGAGTTGAACAATGTGAACACATGGACACGGGAAAGGAATGTCACACACTGGGGCCTGTCAGGGGGGGGGGGGCTGGGGGAAGGACGGCATTAGGAGAAATACCTAATGTAGATAACGGGTTGATGGGTACAGCAAACCACCATGGCACATGTATACCTATGTAACGAACCTGCATGCTCTGCCCATGTACCCCAGAAATTAAAGCATAATATATAAAAAAAGAAAAATACACCATGCGTATTTGAAAGAAAATAACCATTAATTTTTTGTTTTTACAATAGAGACATCTTGGCCAGAAGCAGTGCAATAACAATCAAATTTTAAAAGATAAAAACACTTGAATCTTCGTTCAATATTATTGTTACTATTATTTGTCAATACATATTTATATTATTTGTCAAATTATATTGTCAATATACAAACATGGCTTAAAACTTGGAAAGAATATATTGCTTGTTTATCTAATCACTGGAAAATTCCTCAGATGATTTTTCTGTGACACAGAAAAGACTGAATATTTGAATTAACAGTTCTTTGCACCCACAAAATTATTGGCACAGAAATGAATTTGAGGCTTAGGTTGAGGGAGTTGACCATGAGTACTGTGAGTTATTTGAATATTGTTTATTTACATGTAATGAAAACTACTAAATTGGCAATAAAGAATAGTAAAGGCCATCCAAAACAGTGGGGACAGGAAAAAAGAAAGAAACTTGGAATAATGGATCAGAGACACTTTCACTATCTACCACATACATTTTGATCTTGCAGCAAGAAGTCACAAAGGCTGCATAAGATCAACACAGCCTGCATAAGAAGTTTGCAAACCTCACCTCATCCCACAAGCCTCTTTGGTAGAATTCCAAATACTGCTTTTCAGTGACTGTGCTGACATAGCTTAAAGCAGAAATCTGTTTGCGTGCATTTGTTTTATGTGAATTGGAATTTTGAAATATTATGACACAGAAAAGCAGATTTCTTCCATTCTGATCTGAATGTGAGAGATCAATGCTCTAATTCAGTCCATTTTTCAGAGTGAGAGTCTCAATGCAATAGCACTTTGTCAGTTAGCTAAGACTGTCACAGAACTGCTTTTTCATTATAAATTATATTTTTATTATTAAATTGAAACAAACACCTTATGGAGGTGAGTGAACATACCCATTACTTTTTTTAGGCATGACAATATTTAATTTTTTAGAAGAAAAGATGAGATATTGGTATATGATGACATGGAAACTGAATAGAATTTGAGTAAGGAAAATCCCATTTATGAGAAAGATCTTTAAAAATGTAACCTTCCAGTAGAAATTCAATAGCAGTTTATTATGACATGTATTAGAATTTGATGGAATTAATGGTATATTTTTGAATTTAAAAGATATGTGTATTAATTTTTTAAAAAATTAGATTAAGGGGAGACATGTGCATGTGTGTTACATGTACGGGTATATTGCACAATGGTGGGGATTGGGCCTACAGTGTAGCCATCACTCAAATATTGAACAATGTCTTCAGTAAGCAGTTTCTCAAACCTCACTCTCCCTCACCTAATGTCCTCATATAGTCCCCAGTGTCTATTATTTTCATTCTTATATCTATGTGTACCCACTGTTTAGCTCCCATTTATAAATCAGAACATGTGCTACTTGACTTTCTGTTTCTGAATTAGTTCACTTAGGATGATGGACTCCAGTTCTATCCATGTTACTGCGAAAGAAATTTTTTATTAATTCTTTTGCTCTGCTTACTTGGATTTAATTTGCTCTTCTTTTTCTAATTGTCTTACATAGAAGCTTCGATTATTAATTTTTGAACTTTTTTCTTTTCTAATACATGAATTTAGTGCTATAAATTTCCCTCGAAGCACTGCTTTTGCTGCATCCTACACATTTTGATAAGTTGTATTTTTATTTTTATCTTATTCAAACTGTCTAAAAATATCTCTTGAGATTTCTTCTTTTACAAATGTGTTAGTTAGAAATGCATTTTTAAATCTCCAAATATTTTAGGATTTTCCAGCTATCTTTCTGTTGATTACTAGTTTAATTCCACTGTGGTCTGAGAGTAGACATTGTATGATCTCTATTCTTTTAAATGTGTACAGGTGTGTTTTGTGGTTCAAAATGTGGCCTAACTTGATAAATTTTCCATGGGAACTTTAGAAGAATGTGTATTCTGCTGTCATTGGATGAAGTAATCTATAGATGTCTATTATATCCAGTTGATTGATCTCTAGCATTACTTTTTAATTATTTCCTAGAATTTCCATCTCTCTGCTTACATTGCCCATCTGTTCTTACATGCTGTCTACTTTGTCCATTAGAGCCTTTAGCATATTAATCATAGTTGTTTTAAATTCCCAATCTGCTCATTCTAACATTTCTGCCATATGTGAATCTGGTTCTGATGCTTGCTCTGTCTGTTTAAACGGTGTTTTTTGCCTATTAGTATGCTTTGTAATTTGTTTTTAGAGACAGGCTCTTGCTCTGTTGCCCAGGCTGGAGTGCAGTGGTATGATCACTGCTCACTGCAGCCTTGACCTCCTGGGTTCAAGCAATCCTCCTATGTTAGCCTCCTGAGTAGCTGTGACTATAGCCATGTGCCACAATGACTGGCTAATTTTTAATTTTTTGTAGAGACAGGGTCTCACTGTGTTGCCTAGGCTTATCTTGAACTCCTGATGTCAAGTGACCCTCCTGCCTCAACCTCCCAAAGTTCTGGGATTACAGGCATGAGTCACTGCACCCAGCCTGCAATTCTTTTTCTTTCTCTCTCTCTTTCTCCCTCTTCCTTTCTTCCTTTCTTTCTTCCTTCCTTCCTTCTTTCTTTCCTTCCTTCCTTCCTTCCTTCCTTCCTTCCTTCCTTCCTTCCTTCCTTC
>NW_022437030.1:1108472-1242065 GCF_009761245.1 Sapajus apella
TTCCTTCCTTCCTTCCTTCCTTCCTTCCTTCCTTCCTTCCTTCCTTCTTTCTTTCTTCTTTCCTTTCTCTCTTTCTTTGCCAGACATGATGTACTGGGTAAAAAGAAGTGTAGTAAATAAGCCTTTAATAATGTACTGGTAAGGTGTGGGGGATAGGAAGCGTGCTCTAGTCTTATGATTAGGACTGTTCAATCCTATGATCAGTCTGTTGGTGAGCTCGTACCCCGGGGTGGTAAGCTTCACAAGTGCTTCTCAGGCCCCCTTAACTCCACCCTTAGGTAGGGAACACTGGCCAGAGTAGGCTGGAGTTGGGTATTTTCCTTCCCCTAGGTCAATTAGGCTCTGATAAAACTCCAGAAGTGTAAACTCTGGTAAACTAATTTCTCCTAAGGACAGGCCTTGTTAAGAAGGATCCTCTGTCATATTTCAGAATGATTTATTTTCTCCTTCCTCTGTTGGAAGCACAAGATTTTTCTCCAATATTCATTGTGAGAAACCGATATTGCTGCTAGAGGTGTAAAACATACAAGTGTAGGGGCTCTGCACAACTAGGCACCCCCCCGAGGTTTAACTTTCAGATTTATCTGCAAGGAGCCTCTAGCAATTTTTCAGGTACAGTTCAGGTTTTTCTATCCAAATACTGGATTCTGCAGAGGTTTCGGCTCATGGCTTTCTTCTCTGGTAAGTTTTGATTGTTTGTATTCATCCATTCATCTCTCCAAATGTGGAGGGCAACAGTCGCCCTCTGGCCTTACTTCTCTTAAGGATCTAAGAAGAGTTGTTGATTTTTCAGCTTGCTCAGATTTTGACTTGTTGGGGCAGAGTGTCAATTTCCAAGTTTTGTACATGCCAGATCAGTAGTGGAAAGTGTAAAATATTTTTAAAAATATATTTATTTGCATGCTTCAACATATACAAATCAATGAATGGGATTCCCCACATAAACAGAATTAAAAACAAAAACAGTATGGTTATCTCATTGATGCAAAAAAAGTATTCAATAGAATTCAACATCCATTCATTATAAAAATTCTCAATAAACTGTGCATCAAAGGAACATTCTTCAAAATAATAAGAGCCATCAATAACAAACCCACAGCCAACATCATATTGAACAGACAAAAGCTGAAGTTATTCTCCTTCAGAACCAGAACAAAACAAGGATGCCCACTCTCCCCACTCATATTCCATGTAGGCCTGGAAGTCCTCACCAGAGCAATCAAGCAAGAGAAAGGAATAAAGGGCACCCAAATAGGAAAAGAGGAAGTCAAATTATCTGTTTGCTGATGATATGATTTTTTTATCTAGAAACTCTAAAGATTCCTCAAAAAGTCTTCTAGACCTGAAAAACAACTTCAGCAAAGTTTCAGGATAAAAAATCAGTAGTAACTCTATACATTAATAACATTCAAACCGAGAGCCAAGTCAAGAATGTGATCCCCTTTACAGTAGCCACATACAAAAAATACCTAGGAATTCATCTAATCAAAGAGATGAATGATCTCTGCAAGGAGAATCACAAAACACTGATGAAAAAAGTAACAGACAACAGAAATTCTATGTCATGTATAAATCAGTATCATTAAAATGTCCATACTGTCCAAAGCAATCTAGAGATTCAAAGCAATTCCTATCAAATTACTAATGTCACTTTTCACAGAATTAGAAAAAAATTCTAAAATTCTGGTTTTTTTGAGATGGAGTCTCACTCTGTTGTCCAGGCTGGAGTGCAGTGGCGCTATCTTGGCTCACTGCAGCCTCTGCCTCCCGGGTTCAAGTGATTCTCCCACCTCAGCCTCCTTAGTAGCTGAGATTATAAGCACATGCCAACATACTCCGCTAATTGTTGGTATTTTTAGTAGAGATGATCTCAAGTGATCCTCCCACCTTGGCCTCCCATGGTGCTGGGATTATAGGTGTGAGCCACTGCATCCCAGTCAACAATTCTAAAATTCATATGCAATCCCAAAGAGCCTGAATAGCCAAAGCAATCCTCAGTAAAAAACAACAAAGCTAGAGGCATCGCCTTACCTGAGTTTAAACTATACTACAAAGCTGCAGTATGCAAAACAGCAAGGTAGTAGTACAAAAATAGACAAATAGACCAATAAAACAGAAGAGAGAACCCAGAAGTTAAGCAACACACCTACAACCTACTGATCTTAGACAAAGTTGACAAAAATAAACAATGAAGAAAGAAGAAAACTGGCTAGCCATAAGCAGAAGAGTGAAACTAGACCCTTACTTCTCACCATATACAAAAATTAACTCAAGATGGATTAAAGATTTAAATGTAAGACCTCAAACTCTAAAAATCCTAGAAGAAAGCATAGAAAAAACTCTTCTGGAATAGGCCTAGGCAAATAACTTATGAGGAAGACCTCAAAAGCAAATGCAACAAAAACAAAATTGGCAATTGGGACCTAATTAAACTAAATTTTCTAAATCTTCTGCACAGCAGAAGAAACTATCAACAGAGTAAACAGACAAGCTACAGAATGGGAAAACGTATTTGCAAACTATGCATCTGACAAAGGACCAATATCTGGAATCCACAAGGAACTTAAATCAATTAAAAAAACAAAAAGACAAAAAACAAAAAAAACTCCATTGCAAAGTAGGCAAAGGACATGAATAGACACTTTTCAAAAGAAGACTCTTTTTTTTTTTTTTGAGATGGAGTCTTGCTGTGTCGCCAGGCTGGAGCACAGTGGTGCAGTCTTGGCTCACTGCAACCTCAGCTTCCCGGGTTCAAGTGATTCTTCTGCCTCAGCCTCCCGAGTAGCTGGGAATACAGGTGCATGCCAAATGCTCGGCTTATTTTTGTATTTTCTTAGTAGAGATGGGATTTCACCATGTTAGCCAGGATGGTCTCCATCTCTTGACCTCATAATCCACCCACCTCGACCTCCCAAAGTGCTGGGATTACAGGCATGAGCCACCGTGCCCGGCCTTCCAAAAGAAGACATTTATGCAACCAACAAACATATGAAAAAAATGCTTAACATCACTAATCATTAGAGAAATGCAAATCCAAACCACAATGAGCTACCATCTCACACCAGTCAGAATGACCATTATTAAAAAAGTCAAAGAAGGGCAGATGTTGGTGAGGATGCCAAGAAAAGGAAACTCCTATATATTGTTGGGAATGTAGATTAGTTCAGCCCTTGTGGAAAGCAGTTTGGAGATTCCCCAAAAAGCTAAAAAAGGAACCACAATTCAACCCAGCAATCCCATTACTGGCTATATACCCAAATGAAAATAAATATTTCTACCAAAAAGACACCTGCACTCGTATGTTTATTGCAGCACTATTTACAATAGCAAAGTCATGGAATCAACCCATGAACCTATCAATGGTGGATTGGATGAAGGAAATATGGTACATATATACTATGGAATAGCATGCAATTATAAAAAAGAAAAAAATTACATTCTTTGGGGCAACATGGGTGAATTTGGAGGACTTTATCCAAAGTAAATTAATGTGGAAACAGAAAATCAAATACTGCGTGTTCTCACTAATAAGTGGGAGCTAAACATTGAGAACGTATGGACATAAAGATGACAACAATAGACACTGGGAATTCCAAAAGTTGAGAGAGAGGAAGTGGGGCAAGGGCTGAACCACTGGGTACTATGTTCACTATTTGGGTGGTGGGTCAGTAGAAGCGCAAGCCTCAGCATTATACTATACACCCATGCAACACAACTGCACATGGACTCCTGAATCTAAAATTTAAAAATATATATTTATTTGGATTAAAAAGTGAATCTGAATAAACGGACAATTTTATGAAATAATAGTACAATTGGTATTCTAATAGTTTAAGTTTGGGAAACCGTGCAGTTGCCCAAGGAGGGGTGGGGCAGAAATGATCTCTTTCTTTGTAACTTCAGCTCTCTGACCCAGTAACCACTCCACTCTGTATATGTAGTTCCCTAACCGCCAAAGTCCACATGCATATTTCAATAACCATCTGCGCCTGAAACAAAAGGTGTACACAGCAGAGAACCCCTGCCTTGTCAGCTGTGATTTATGAGCTCCTGTGTTTGGAGGAGCCACTGCTGCAGGCTGCACTGACTCAGCAGCTGAGGTCCGCCTGTCTGAATGTTCTAGCCCGTCCTGGGGAACGCATGTCTTATGTAGTCCCTGTTCAGACCTAGGACCCCAGGAGTGCCCTGCTTTCCACTCTATGCCCATTTCACCCCTAGCATTTCTCTCCTTTCTCCTCCTCTGTTTGGAGAGATGCCCTCTGCTCCCAACCCATCCCAGATAGCCTCTCTCATCTCCTCTCAGCTAGGCCAATTTGACCGGCCTCAGGTCTCCCCCTGCACAACCGTGAAGGTTACCTGGGCACCCTATTTACTTCCTTTTTGGTGCCTCTGTCCACCACAACTCCCCTCATTTTTGCATGAGTTTGTCCTTGAAAGGTGTGAAAAAAGATGATCAGAAATCAAGACTTCAAGTTGTCCTTGACTGCTACAAATGTGTATGGGTGTGTGTGAATGAGAGCAGTTATTAAATGAGCAAGTCACTAAACATTCCCAAGTCTAATTTCTTTGAGTGATCCTCTAGACTTCTAGGCTATCCTGAATCGAATGCCCTGTATCCTGTAATCACTCTACTATCCATTCAGGAAATACCTCATTGCACACTTTTGAAGAAGGACAGTGCTTATTTGAGAGTAGAAGCTCTCAAATCCTTCTTCCACTTTCTTCCATCCTCCATCCCAGCCAAGCGACAGAAATGTGCTGTAAGTTCAGTCCATCAGCTTCTGTCTTCTACAACCTTAGTGATTGGGAAAAGCTGGGAGACCATCTGGCAGTTGGCTCCTTGCCCATGCTAGAAGGAAGCATAGGCCAGAGAGGTCCTGTGGCATGACCCGCCCAGGCCTGTTCCTCTGACCTCCCGGTGATTCTTTGAACCTCCGATATCCTTTCATTACATTCCCTTTTTTCCTAAAAGTCCCAATATTTCTGCTTTTTTTTTTTTTTGCAAGTAAGAGTCTGATTGACATAGCCTTTGCCTGTAAGACAAGAACAATAATATCTACCTAACAAGATTTTGTGATTACTAAATGAGAAAACATGAGAGCATGCCCACACTCCTAGCTTGGTGTCTGAAATATACAAACTGGTTTACAGAAAGCTTAGGACGTGGCAGGCCCTGAAATAAGCAATACACAATCTTAGCTCATGGAGTCTTCAATGAACCTGTAGAGAAAGTATTACCATTTTGCCAAGGTGGAAACTGAGGCATGGGGAAGTTAGATAACTGGAAAAGGCCGTGCTGTTTTAAGACAGGATTGGGCTGTTTCCAGGTCTATCCAATATTAAAAATATTGATCAACTCTCCTCCTTCATTTCTGTGCCTTCCTGCTCAACTCAGCTTTGAGAAATATCAATGTGGGTTTGGAAGTGAAATCAAAAGCAGTCATAGGAGCTAGAAACCCAGCACGCAGCCCATCAGGCAAGGTCCTCAGGAACCACCTCTACTAACTCTGATGGTCACACCTTTGTCATGTGGAGTAGGATTGTGTTTTCCTCATTCTCCTACCCCGAGATGTCTCCTGAACATGAACTGGGACAAAAGTCAGCCAAGGATGGCAGCCAGTGTTGCTTTGGGGTTCATAGGTTATGAGCTCCCTGAAAACGTGACTTGGGTGGGAGGCTAGGCCCATATGGAAACAAAAGGTGTGGGGCAATTGGAGAAAAATCCCTGCAATGGTTTTGAAAGTCCTTGGGAAATTTCTGTGGGACAGAGTTGGGAAAGAGGAAGGAGTAGTGGGAGGGGGAGTGAGAAGGAGGAGAGTAGGGGCTGTGTGAATTTGCAGCCTCTGCTGAGGTCCCACTGACCAGAACAGAAAACTGGCCACTGAGAGGCCCCAGCTCAGTTCTACAACATCCTTGGAGTCTGCGGAAGCCCCTCCAGCAGCTCCAGGGCCCTGAAAATTCTGGTACTTGTGGCATCTGCGTTGGTATCAGCCAGAACTGCAGTGAGCTGGCTGACAACCAGCTTTCAAAAGGAGAATTTGTAAGCCTAGCCAGTGGGCAGCTGAAGGATAGACTGACTGGCTTCAGGCACAACTGGATCCAGGTGCTCAGTTCCTGTCTTCAGAACTCTTTCCCCCAGGCTTGGTCTGGCATTCCTCTGTTGGCTTCTTTCTCAGCAGGATCCTTCATGATGGAAAACACTCCCATACCCCCAACAGCTCCTGATCAGTCCCCGCCAGCCAAACAAACAGAGGGAAAGGAGAGCACCTCTCTTCCCGTAGTTCCCAAAGCAAGTCCTAGGCATGATTCTTATTGGGCCAACCTGATTGTGTGCATGTCCCTGAGCCAGTTGCCATGGTGAGAAGTACAAACTGCCCTGTTGGCCACACCTGTGAAAGGGAGCAGGAGGGAAAAGGTCAACTCACACCCTGATGTCTGAGCCTGGAGCAGAATCCATCATAGTCTTCTGGATTTCTGTACCACTGAAGGAAGAGAAGACTGGCTTTCCCACTCTGCTTCTTCTATCAGCTACCTCACCCATGCCCAGCTGAACTCTGCTGGAATTTGGAAAAAGGGAGAAGGGGCTTTGTTTTGAGAGTAGAAGACCGACATTAGATTTTTGCACAGTGGTCCGTTTTTGCTGCTTCTTTTTCTTTCTTTTTTTTTTTTTTGAAACAGAAATGTCACTCTGTCACCATGGCATGATCATAGCTCACTGCAAGCTGACTCCTGGGCTCATGCGATCCTCCTGTCTCAGTCTCCCAAGTAGCTAGCACTACAGGCACATGTCACCACACTGGCTAATTTATTTTATTTTATTGTAGAGGTGGGAGTCTTGCTGTGTTGCTTAGGGTGCCCTCAAACTCTTGGCCTCAAGTGATCCTCCTACCTTGGGCTCCCAGACTGTTGAGATTACAGGCACAAGCCACTGCACCCGGCCTCATTTGTGCTCCTGAAGCCTCCCCATGTGTCCTGAGCTGTCTTTTTCTCTCTTTATACCTCTTGCCCTCTTCCCTGGTGACTTGTACATAATAGATGCTCAGCAAGAGATATTGAATTTGATGATAGAATATTGAGGGAAGTAAGGAAAAGAAGGCAGTGCCTGCCAACAGACTTTCAGCCCCTTCTATTCAAAGCAGAGTGGATGCTCCTCTGTCAGTTCTGGAACACTGCATTTTCTTGGACAAGATCATTGTCATGGCCCCTTCCCCACCTGACCCATATTGCTGGGTGGTGTGGAGTAGAGAGAAGCAGAGGACGGAGGAGGCTGGGTGCTGCTCTGTCCCGTGGAAGGCAGAGCAGAGATGATAATGTGTCACTCAGGGAGGGAGTCAGGTCCCAGGCCCTTCCGCTTCATCTTCCTCAGCAGAGCTCTGGGCTACAGAGCTGGCTGCAAATGTTAATTGGACACAACTTAACTTTATCTGACTGCATTAACTCTGCTGTAATAATCCATAAAGTACAGAATGTGCATCAGATGCAAGTTTATTGTGTAAAAGCTATATCTTAATCATATTAATTGAAGTTTCAGAGCAGATGGGTTTCTTTTCAAGCTGCATTTTATTACATTTCATTAGCATCATGTTAATGGCAGCACAATAGCAGAAACTCTGGACATTAGAACAATTTTCTGATGGTTCAACTACATTTTCTGTGCCGTTAACTCAAATGCTAGCCTGGTTAGGCAGGATTTCTCTCCCGATAGAAATATGTCTTCTTTCTTTGTGGCTGCAGATTCCTGCAGCATCAGACAAACCCAGCCTACAATATTTAGACTGATTTTTACCAACTTAATAGTTTGACTTCCTTGGTCTAGAGATGCGGCTGGTCCTAGGCCCAAAAGTATGCCTCCCCAGCTTTTCTTCCTCTTTTCCTCACCTACTCTAAAGTGGATTTGAAGTGGCTTATTAAAATATGCATAGCAGGATAAAAGTAAATACAATCAATGTGGGCAGGGATGCTTGGATTCAAATCCTGACTCCATCACCTCCTCATTTTGTGGCTTCATACAAGTGATTTCTCCAAGCCATATTTCCTGCCTGTGGGATGAGGAGTCCCCTCCCTGTAGGGCTGCTGAGGGCTAAATGTAAAGTTCTTGGGTGGCCTGTGTCATTGGGATGAGTGGGCATGGGGTGGGAGCCTAGGGTCAGGGTCAGCGTGGGCAGATCCTTTAGGTCAGTGGCAGGACCTGGCTGTTACCGTCAGGGAGGCTTGTGGAGTGAGGGAGGGCTCAGGCTGACATAGGCTGTGAAAAGTGACTCTGGTTGTTTCGTGGAGGGTGAACTGCAGGGGGCAAGGGGCAAAGGGCGCCAGGGAGGAGGCTGCTGTGAGCATGGTGGCAGCTTGGACTGGGGGAGGATGGTCAAGGCAGGGTCCATGTTGCAGGGAAAACTAATGGGATCTGTGAGAGACTGGGTGGAGACATTGGTGAAAAAGAGGGGCTGAGGGTGGATGAAGGGTGGGGGAGTGAAAGTGCTCACCCTGTGGGCCTGTGTCATCCTAAAGCCGGTACTCCCACCCCTCAGTGCCCTGTCTTCTTCCTTACTGGACAGGCTTGTAGGGCTTCATTGCTTCCACTTCTGAGGAATAGGGCTCCAGTCACACCAGGGCGGGAGGCTCCCAGGCACTCTGGAATGAGCCGGGCGAGTCAAGCAGACTGCTCTCTTGGGTTTGTGTATTGGTTTTCCTGCTCCCTAAGGGGCTGTCACGTTAAGTTACCACACTCTTCTCTCGACACCAGCCCCACGCATTAGACAGAGCATAGTTATCCCCTCCCCAGATAAGCACACTGAAACCATGAGATAAACCACAGGTGCTGAGTCAGTCACTCTACATGAAGCTGAGTGAAGTAACAACACGGACCCTTTGGGACCCACAGGTGTTAGAGAAATCCAAGATTTTCTGATGGTAGGTAAAGGTTTTTGTAAAATCTGGTAATAAAGTTTAAAATGTTTAAATCAATATAATTCATCTGTCCCCAGTGATCTCTTGATTTGGGAATAAAATTTTCTAGATAACAAACAGAATGAAACCAGTGTTTGATCTCCAGCTGTGAAACTATGTGTGATACATACCTTTTCTCAGTTAATCCCAACAAGGACCCAAGAATACACGTTATTATGCCCATTTTACAGCTAAGTTACTGAGGCAGTTTTGGCCCTCAACTAGTATATATTCAATAACAAGCCGGGCGCAGTGTCTCTTGTCTCTAATCCCAGACACTTAGGAGGCTGAAGTGGAAGGATTGTTTGAGGCCAAGAGTTCGAGATCAGTCTAGGCAGCATAGTGAGACTCTCATCTCTAAAATGATAATGATAAGAATAATTTATATTCTATAAGATGCCTGAGTCTCCACTCAGTCATAAAAGGTGAGCCAAAATCTCAGTTAGACAGGAGGAATAAGTGCAGGAGATTGTTCATACAACATGGTGACCACAATTCATAGTAATGTATCACATGCTTCCAAATTACCAAGAGAGTAGATTTAAGTGTTCTCACCACAGAAAGAAGTATGTGAGGTAATGCATATGTTAATTAGCTTTATTTAGCCTTTCCACAATATGTGTGTGTGTATATATATCAAAACATCATGTTGTAGACCATAAATATAGATCACTTTTACCAATTAAAAAAAGAGCTGAGCCAGCCAGCAGTTTGTGTACCGTGTGTCATCTACTCAGAAGGGATTTCATATCAGGGCTTATGTCTCCCGAAGCCTTCTAATGCCAGCCCTAAATATGGACATCAAAACACATCACCCTCTGGGGAGGCTGCCGCTGTCTCAGGATTGCATGTGTAAATGACTAAAGCAAAAAACACAGCTCTTGAATTTACAACCAAAGCTGAAGGTTTCATCTTGGGGAGAGCTGTGCGTCAGGCAACCAGCCACGGGTGGGAGAGGCGGCCAGTGTTCCCCACGCTCCCGGGAGGACCCTTCCAGGAGCAGTGGGCTGAGCCTATGGCAGGAATCTGTCCCAATTGTCAAGTCCCTGTCTCATCATTTGTCAAGCAAACAGGCGATGTCACAGCAGATTATGCTGGTGTCTAGGAGAACATTCTGGCTGAAAACACATCTGAGGCTGAAAAATATTGCTTCCACCTCAAAACATTGAGTGGTTTTGAGGGAAAAAATGTTCCAGAGGGTTGGTAGGCAGGTGTGGATGTAAATTTTCCCTCCATTAACAAAACAGGGACAGGTGTCCTTCAGTGCTGTGTGTGTTGGCCCCATGACAGGGACACACACTGTGACTCTGCATCAGCAGGACAGCCTGGAACCATCTCAGTGAGGGGACAGCGGGCTAAGGACAGAAAGGTTAAACCAGAGGTGCTAACCAGTTTCTGCTGGATCAAATGGGTCCACAGATGCATGGGGGCTTGTTTGGTTGTTTGGCTGGCTTAGTGTTAAAAAAAAATATTAACAGCCAGGCGTGGTGGCTCATGCCTATAATCCCAGCACTTGGGGAGGCTGAGGCAGGAGGATCACTTAAGGCCAGGAGTTTGGACCAGCCCGGGCAACATAGTGAGACCCTGTCTCTAAAAAAAAAAAAAATTATTATTATTATTATCCAGGTGTGGTTGCACATGTCTGTAGTCCTAGCTGCTCAGGAGGCTGAGACAGGAGGATCACTTAAGCCGAGGAGGTTGAAGCTGCAGTGAGCTATGACTGCACCACTGCACTCCAGCCTGGATGACAGAGTGAGACCCTGTCTTAAAAAGAAAAAAAATATATTTAAATTGTGCACTCTAAAGAAACTGCAAATAAAAATCCAGATGTTTGTCTTTTCTGGAAAGATTGGAGGATCTGGCAATTTGGGGCTGGTGTTCCAATAAGAGGCATTGTCTGCATTGAGCAGTAGCTGCCCCTTTTGGGCAGAGCATGAACTCTCCAGTTTGTTATGCTCTTCACTCATTTAAGTTACTGGCCTATCCCAGCTGACGCTCGAATTTGCAGTCCTGGTTCAATGCAGGGTCCCAATCTCAATTCTTTAAAGGGGCTCCCATCCAGCTCTCCATCCGCTCCTGCAGGGACTGCTTTCCCCTCTTTTTCTTCCTGTCTGAGTGAGATGAGACGTAGGGTCAACATTGAAAGAGAAACCATTTCCTATTTGTTTTGAAACTGCAGAATTCCCTTCCTCCTCCCCCAGTTCTTTCTACCCATTTTGTTTTTCTAATAGCAAGAAAGGGCAGAATTTTAATAATATCTCTCTAGAATGACTTTCTTCATGCATGAATGATTTCTCATTTACAAAGGTTTGGGAGATGCTTTTTCCCGCTTCCCGTCTTGCTGTGGAAAATGATGACTGTTTTCATTGCTAGACACCTTACTGTCAAGGCTCATGAAGCTGATGGCCAAGCCCATTTTCCCACGGAGTCCCTTTCCAGCAGCCACTCAGCTTGTCACGTCCCTGAAATAGTGGCTCTTGCCAGGGACGTATGAGAGTGTTGCAGTCACGGTGGCTAACGGCAGGTGACTGCTGTCATGACACTGCTGGCATAGAATAAAGCAGATGGAAGGCTATGGAGGGCCAGCTCCCCCAATTCATCCTCACGGCAACCCCTGGAAGTAGGCATTATTGTCATTGTTTTTACAGATGAAGAAGCAGAAGCACAGAGAAGTTGAGCTGCTTTCCCAAAGTCACCCAGGCAGTAAGTGGAAGAACTAGTGCTTAAACTTGGCTCCGCCCACTCCCAACATTTCAATCACCACACTGTCTGCCATCCCTGTGTTCTCCTGAGGGAGATTTCACCCGGAAGCATGGTTCGCGTTGAAGAATGGAGGATGATTTCTGAGATGTGTGGGTAACAGTGCTGATCCTGTGAGGACTCTCCATACCTTGAAAGCATCTGTGGTTTCGAGCTGCTGCAGCCTTTACACGGTGCCCAGCACTTTGCAAACCCCATTCTATGTAATCTCATAACACCCCTTTGAAGTAAGTGTTGTTCACTCCTAATTTACAGATGCAAAAACAGGTTTACAGAGTTTTATGACTTCCCAAAGATTGAATAGCCCAAGGAAATTGGAACTGAGTCTTGTCTGGCTCCAAGGACCACTGTCCTTTGCTGTTCTCTTTACTGAGGCCTCCCGGGGGTAATGGTCCCAAAGTGCAGGACTCACATCACTGGGGGAGGTGAAATCATTTCAGGAATTCATGGACAAACTCTTTTCATTTAGCATGCCCTTATTATCATCTCGGCTAGAAAACTTACTTTATGACTATTATTGCTTAGGCCAAGGCCAAATTTTACTTAAATGAAATATGTGAGTTGATTTTTAGTTACGTATATAACTGGAGAGAGTACTCAAAGATGGCAAGAATTGTCAGGATGGTTTGTGGGGCTGGGCCTGGTGGCTCACGCCTGTAATCTCAGCATTTTGGGAGGCCAAGGTGGGCAGATCACTTGAGGTCAGGAGTTGGAGACCAGCCTGGCCAACATGGTGAAACCCCATCTCTACTAAAAGTACAAAAAAAATGTGCCAGGCATGGTGGCACGTGCCTGTAATCCCAGCTACTCGGGAGCCTGGCACAGGAGAATGGCTTGAACCTGGAAGGCAGAGGTCACAGTAAGCCAAGATGACATCACATCTCAAAAAGTAAATAACCAGCCAGACCAACATGGAGAAACCCTGTCTCTACTAAAAATACAAAATTAACCATGTGTGGTGGCACATGCCTGTAATCCCAGCTATTTGGGAGGCTGAGGCAGGAGAATAGCTTGAACTGGGGAGGTGGAGGTTGCAGTGAGCCGAGATCAGATCGTGCCATTGCACTCTGGCCTGGGCAACAAGAGTGAAACTCCGTCTAAAATAACTAACTAACTAACTAACTAAATAAGATGGTTTGTGATGACTAACCTCGGGGAGCACAGAGCACTGAGGAGTCACCGGTGACATTACAGAGCAGGATTTTGTGTACTCAGTGCCCACACCAGGGAGGCACGCTGGACAGCCTGGTGGCTGTCTCCCAGTCACTGCACGATTACTTCTTCTCTGAGAACTGCCCCTCCCCACCTGCAGCTTCTTCTGTGCAGTTGGAAGGGCCAGTTGGTTGCCAGTCCATGGTGGCCAATGCCAGCTGGGTTTATTAGTCACTTCCTGTTAGACACAGATGGAGCTAAGAGTTGGAAGACAGGCCATGTGAATTGGGAACTGGTGGCCTGCCCTGCTACCTTGTGGACAGGAAAGTAAGACTGGCTGCTCTGTTGGGTGGAAAAAGAAAGAAGCAGGCGTGCTGAGGACTCAGAGCCACAGGATCCTCAGCTCCCTACAGTTCTTTACTCCTTGGCTTCTTGACAGAGCCAACTCCAGAGAGGATGTGTTCAGAGTGTGACCGACACAAAGGCACTTCGGATGGGCTTGACTGCTCAACACTCGCCCTTGCCAGCTCACCCCAGCACCTTCCTGCCCTCTCCTGGGTGCTGTTTTAATACTCCATCACCAAGAGAGACAGCTGGAGCACACGCGGACGCTCCCCCTTCCAGCATGGGCCCTTCCAGATGAGACAGGTCTGTTTTACTTCTCAAAACGGCAATTAGGGCCAGTTAGTGCAGCCCCATCTGGAGACCTGGAAATCTCAACGTGCACCTGCCAATGCTGTCAGGAGATGTGAAGGCCTCTGCCCCTCTGGGCTGTGAGGAAGGGTAGACTCTGTAATGAGAGGAGGCAGGCTATTACGCTGCTCACAACTGCATTTCTGTGCATGGAAAGCCATTCTGCAGCTGAGCCCTGGTTGCTTTGGATCTGCTCTCTGTGGTCCTCATCCTTGGGAAGGTATTTCTAAAAGGGGTACAGGAGTCCCCTCAGGGGGAAGCCCAATGTTAAAGTATTTCTACAGCATAAGCTCTTTCTTGCCGAAAAGATACTGTGCATGACCTGTGGGGCTTTCAGCTGGTCCAGTTCTTTTTCTTTTGTAATCAAGTTTATTTTATTTTTAGTCTTTATTTCATTTCACTTTTTGCAAACTTTAAATTTTAGGCTCGGGGGTACATGTGCAGGTTTGTTTCATGGGTGAATTGTGTGTTGTAGGGGGTTGAGGTGTAGATTATTTTGTCATCCAAGAAATGAGCATAGTACCTGAGAAGTCATTTTCACCCCTCACACCCCCACCCTGCACCCTCAAGTTGACCGCAGTGTGTATTGTTCCCCTCTTTGTGTCCATACGTGCCCAATGTTTAGCTCCCTCTTACAAGTGAGAACATGCAGTATTTGGTTTTGGGTTTCTGCATTGATTGTCTTAGCATAATGACCTCTAACTCCATTCCTGTGCTCCAAAGGACATGATTTTGCTATTCTTTTCTGATTATTTTCAATGCAAACCTTCTATTCTGGTCTAGGGGGTCTCCACAGCATGCCCTGTAGTTGATGCATCTATGGATGTGTCAGCCTAGGCCTCCTTCTCCCCACCTCCACGGAAGGAGATCCCCACAGCCTTAGGCGTCTGCCTTCCCGTAGCATAGCTGATGGGACCATAATGCCTTTCAGCCTAACCCTTCGCTGTGAGAAGCTGCAGATCCACTCTGCAGTTAGGCTGGAAGGTATTATGAACTGTGGGGCTGTGGGGTGAGTTGGGGGCATCCAGGTTGGACTATGTGTATGTGGAACGAATGCAGCTGGTCTGAGAAAAGTGAGCATGGAGAGAACAAGAGGTAAGAGGACATCCGTCCAGGATCTTGCCGGCATTCCAGGTCCTTGGTCCTGTCAATCTTGACAAACTGCCAAGTTTCCTTGTCTTGGATAGCAGAAGACAAATTTAGAAGAAGCCTACCTTTTAAGTGAATTATAATTTATATACCAGAAATTGCTTAAATCTTCAGCAGGTTGCTGTTTCTGGAAGCCAGATGATGCCCAACGAGCCACCTCCCCATGTGATGACTGTGACACAGTCTCCCACTTGTTTATTTATGCTGCTTCCAAGCCAGTGATCCTTACTGTGCTTTGCTTTCCTGGGCACTTCTGATCCTCCATGAAGCCCTCACTGACTTCCCCAGCACAGAAAGGTTTGCCTGTGATTTGAGCATAAAGATTCGACTCTACAGTGAGGCAGTTCAGTTCAACAGGCTGCAGTGAGCTTCTCCTCATGCCAGGCCTGGACTGGGTGCGGGAGACACAAAGACAGACACAGTCCAGCCTCCAGGGGCTTGCCGCAGAGGAGACAGCCATGTAAAAACACCAGCCACAATGCCGTGAGACGAGTGCTAGACGAGGGCCTTTCCCGCTGTTGGGGGAGGCCAGGGTCCTCAGGGAAAGACGGAAAACAAGGTGACATTGGAATTTAAGGATGACTGAGACTTTGCCAGGTGCAAAGAGACAGAGGGCCTTCCACTATTCATGTTTGCTTGTTAAAGAAAAATATATTCAGACGCTTGTTAAAATGGTAAGGAAGACTTTATTCAAGACTGTTGCAATAGAAGGATTGTAATAAGAGAGAGAGATTGAGCTAAGCTCCAAATACAGCAAAGATAAGTGGGGATTTACAGCCAAGGAGCAGGGGGAGGGGGTCGGGGATGGAAAATTACTGAGGAGAGACATCAAAGGCAAGGAGCCTCTTGCTAAACTGACTGCCTTAGTCAGCTTGGACTGCCGTAACAAATGCCATAGACTGGGTGGTTGAAACAACAGACATTGATTTTCTTACAGTTCTCGAGGCTGGAAGTCGGACATCAGGAAGCCAGCATGGGCAGTTTTGGTGAGGGCTTTCTCCTGGTGTGTGGCTATCTTGCTGTGTCCTCATATGGCCTTTCTTGTTCGTATGGAGAGAGAGAGGGAGGGAGAGAGAGAGATCTTTTCAGTTCTTTCTCTTTTTATAAGGCCATTAATTACATCACAAGGGCTATATCCTCATGACCTAATCTAACCTTAATTACCTCCCAAAATAGCATCACACTGGGAGCGAGGCTGCCACATATGACTTAGGGCAAGAGGACACACACATTCCACCTCTAACACTGGCCTGATAGGATTCTCGCTAAAGGCAGGCCAAGGATTTCGACATCAAAGATGAGGGATGGAGAACGTGATCAGATATCCAGGACAATCAGTAGGCAGATGACTTAGCAGGACTCTTTGCTAAGACTGGGTGGGGCAAGCACAAGAGGAGACCTTGGGGTTGAGGGCTGGCTGAAAAGAGCGTTCAGAGGAGCCTCATTAACGTCTGTTCAAGGAGAGAATCTTTGCTGTAACTCAGATTCTTATTATTATGTGCAAAAAGGACTTCTCTCCTTCACTGTCACTGGCCTGGAGTGAAGGAACTGTCCACTCCCTGATACAGGAACCATCTCTCTTCTCCTTACTTTCCTTCTTCTCTCTGATTTCGCCCTCTTTCTTTTCCCAACTACTTTGATTTCCAGAGATCTAGAAGTCTCAGCATCTAGAAATCTCTCTCTCTCTCTGTCTCTCTCTCTCTCTCTCTCACACACACACACACACACACACTATAATAACTATAATAATTAGGCCATCCTGGAAGTCTGTTCAGAAGGAAGGGGTTAAAAACCCCACTTCCCAGTCAGACACAGTGGCTCACATCTGCAATTACAGCGCTTTGAAGGGTGAGATGGGAGGTTTGCTTGAAGCCAGGAGTTTGAGACCAGCCTGGGCAACATAGTGTGATCCCATTTCTACAAACAAATAATAAAAAAAAAAAAACAGCCGGGTGTGATGGTATGCACCTGTAGTGCCAGCTACTCAGGAGGCTGAGGTGGGAGGATCATTTGAGTCCAGGAGTTCAAGGCTAAAGTGAGATGTGATTGTGCCACTGCACTCCAGCCTGGGTGACAGGGTGAGACCTTGTCCCTAAAAAAAAAATACCAAAACAAATAAACAAAGCAAAAATACCTAGTTTGTGTAAAGTCATATTATTAGGGAGTTGGGAACTGAAGCGAGAAGGACTGAAGGCAGTTCTCTCAGACACACTGAGAATGAGTGAATAAAGAAAGCCCCATGCAGCAAGAGCAAGGATCAAGGTGCTGGCCCCGCGTCAGGTTCAAGGGCAGAGGCAATGCTGGCTGCTCCAATTTTGCAGAAAAGAGGGAGCAGGCTTGACTTATTTATGAGACAATGTAAACTCTGCTCCATTCACGTCTATCTTCTACATGCCCCTCTGTGCTTTGCACAGAGTTGTGTCTAAGAAAGTATTTGTTGCACAAATGAAATTTAATTAGAAGCTACTGCTTAGTTACCTTTATCACAAATGTTGGCATGATTTATCACCAGGATACCTAGTAAATTGAGTGACAGGTCAAAAATATATTGTAAGGTGTTAAAAAGAATTATGAAGAGCCTGACTTTCTTTTCAAATACCTTTTCTTCTATTCTTTTTTCTTGACAAGAGTTTTGAAATCATGAGTGAAAGTGGGTGATATATGAGTGCCCTTGATTTCTTATAGCTATGAAAAATATAAGGAGCTTGACTTTAAAAAAATCCTATCTTTATTTTCATCTACCCTTGGTGGATATGTGAATTGATATAGCCTTTGGGGAGAAGAATTTGACAGTATCTGTCAAATTGTAAGAGCACCTTTCCTTCTATCCAGCAATCCTCATTCGAAGCAGTCTGTTCTGGTTATCTATGACTGCATAACTAACCACTTCAAAACTTAGTATCTTAAAATAGCAATTTATTATTATGGCTCACACTTCTGCATGTAGGCTGGGAGATTCTCGCTTAGGGTCTCACTTGGTCACAGCCAGATGAAAGCTCGGCTGGGCCAGGCATCCAAAGCGGCTCGCTCCCGAGGAGAGCAATGGGTACTGGCTAGCAGCCGGGCTCAGTGGGGGCTACTGGCTGGGCCACACTCCCATGGCCTCTTCATGGGACTTGGGGTTTTCATAGCTTCGTGTCTGGGTTCCAAGGGAGGGTGTCTCTTCAATAAGTTTTCCAAAAGGCAAAAACTGGAAGATTCCAGGTCAGTTAAGGACAATTCCCAGAACCAGTCGATTATCCTTTCTGCCCTGTTCTGTTGGTCACAGACATCACTGGGTTCTACCAAGACCTCATAGGGCCCTACTCCCTTTATATGGTCTTTGAAATGTTTTCCCAAGTTCTTTCTCCTTGTTTTATTAAGTATCAGAACTCTTTTATATACTGGGTTATTTCAGTTAGGGTTCTTCAACTGCAAGCAACAGAAACTGATCACAAGCAGTGGAGAATTCACTAGACGGGGAGCAAGTGCTCAGCCCTCTCTTGTGGATTCTGCTGTAGGAATGAATGAACTTGATTATTTATTCTGTCCTTGTTTCTTTGCTCAGGGGTCAGTGTCCCAGGAGAGAGACTCTGGTTGGCTGAGCTTAGGTCAGGTGCCAAACCCCTGTCTGTGGGAAGCAGAAGAAAGATCTGGTAGAAGGAGCTTCTGGGGACTCTGATAGCCTCCCCAGTGGGAGAGCAGGTGCTTGGATTTCCATCCCAGCATGATTTAACCCGGTGGGGGAGGGGCAGTCTCCTGAAAGGGACAATGGATGCTGGATGTCCCCTCCCTATCTGAGTTTCTAACACTTCCCTGCTATCTCACACTCTGCATCAACAACCAAGTATGAAACTGGGGTAAGGTCCAAAATGGACTTCAGGGCCAGACACATCTGGCTGGGTTAGCTATCAGTTGGATGACCATGGGCACTCACAATCTCTCCTAGACTCAGTTACCTTATCTGTGAAATGGAGGTAATAAGGCCTGATTTTCAGAGTTCTTGTGAGGTTTTGAGATAACCTATATAAAGAGCTTTGCACAGTCTATGGCCCACAGTAGACCTTTAGTAAGTGGCAGCTATTGCATCATTCTTTATGATGGAGAAGGAACAGACCTGCCTGACCCTATTCCTCCCTACCACCATGTTGGAATTTCTGTCTTATTTCTCTCCAGTGGGTGGTGAACTTACTGGCTATCCAAAGGTGAGAAGCACAGTTGGGTCCAATCACATTATATGAATTTGGTGTGGATCACAGAGTCCCAGCACATACCAGAAAGGACACATGGGTGACAGAGAGGCCCCTGCCCACCCCAGCGTGGTGGTAATTGTCTGCACCCAGAGTTTTGGAAGAAAGGGCTCAAGCCTTACATCCATGTGACAATGTGTTTTAGCACAGATGCTCTCATAGCTATTGCTGCTTCACAGGACGCCAGGCACACTGTGTGCTATTTTAAGCTGAGATTCCACATGCAGTTACAATCCTCCTCTTTCATTCTTGGGCTTTTCTGTTCTTGAAACAGACCTTTGTTCTTCTTATTCTTTTTAAAATGTTTTCTGTCCCTCTCAAAGTAATGGGATGAGTTCATGACTCCTGCCATCCTCAGAATTGCCTGGCTTTGAGTGTGTATTCAGCATCCTTTAATGGTGCTTTAATGTCAGGTGCAAAACGAGGCCTTTTCCAAGTCTTTATAACATGCTTGAAAGGACAAAGTGGTCTTGTCATCGGCTGCTGCGATGCTCTCAGAGCTTTGCCACAATTCATCTTGTAACAGATGGACTCTTCATTAGGTGCACATTGCATCGACCTGGGAATTCACCACCTTTGGATGAGAGAAGGATTTGATTTCAGCTACAGATAATTACTCTCTTTCTTATGTTGACCCATAGATCAAAGATTATCAATAAATCGAAAATCTTTTCTCTTTTACTCTTCTGCTGATTTGGAATGCTAGAATAGGTTGGATGAGTGACCAGCTGTTTTTCAAACAGCTTGACTTGAACTCAAACGACAAGACCAAGGTTATGAGTGTTTGGTAGGGGCTGCGATGTGGGGTTTCTGGCATTTATGTCTATGAAATTCACTGATGACAACAGATTCTGTTTCTATTGCTCTTATTAGCATCACTCCATTGCAAAGCTCAGGCTAGGGCCCGGATGACCCCTATGTTGTGAATCCTGCTTAAAACATTCCCTGTCCTGTCCTGATTTTTCTCCTACCGCTCTGACCATGATGTCTGTCTTTTTATAGGTGTGTCTTGACCATTAAATGTTGAGGAAGCTCAACACTTAGTCCTAGTCCCTATTATCATTTAATTGCTCTCTAAAGGCAGATGCCTCATAAGCCTCAAGTTAGAAAAGCCCAAGCCTGTCCTTTGAATCCCAAGCCCACATGCCTAGCTGCCTTCCCGACAACTCTTTAAGGGTGTGTCAAGGTCTCCTCAAACTCAGCCTGTTAAAAGCTGAACTTGGCTAAGCATGGTGGCTCACGCCTGTAATCCCAGCACGTTGGGAGACCGTCGCAGGCGGATCGCAAGGTCAGGAGATTGAGACCATCCTGGCCAACAGGGTGAAACCTTGTCTCTACTAAAAATACAGCTGGGTGTGGTGGTGCGTGCCTGTAATCCCAGCTACTCAGGAGGCTGAGGCAGGGGAATCACTTGAATCAAGGAGTCGGAGATTGCAGTGAGCTGAGAATGGGCCACTGCACTACAGCCTGGACCAAAGAGGGAGACCCCATCTAAAAAAAAAAAAAAAAAAAAAATGGCTGAGCTCAAGAGTCTCTCTCAGAAGCCATCCTCTTTCAGGATATTCCCATCTCCGTGAATGGAAGCTCCATTCACCAAGCTGCAAACAACATACTGAGGTATCTCCCCAACACGTCTTTCTCCCACCCTCTCCCGTCCACTCCATCACAAATCGTGGCAACTGTATGTCTTGAATGTCTTCTATTGGCCCACTTGTTTGAGCTCCCACCAGAACCTTGGCCCACACCATCTTTCTGGCTGAGTCTCCTGGTCTACTTTGCCCATGGCTCCCATCTGTTTCCCATGATGTAAGCTTTCTGAAACATCTTATGATGTTACCCTTTGCCTAAAACCTTTGAGAGTTTTCCAGTTGATTTTAAGATCCAAATCCTCACACGTCCACAAGGCCATTCATAGTACGATCCCTCCTGTGTCTCCGGCCACACCTACCATCTCACCTTCCCTTCGCCTGTGTGTTTCTGTGGCCTTCAGAACGGGGCTTTTGCTCTGCTCTCTCCACTACTTTCTTTTTTTGAGACAGGACATCACTCTGTCACCCAGGCTGGAGTGCAATGGCTCAGTCACAGCTCACTGCAGCCTCCACCTCCTGAGCCCAAGCAACCCTCCTACTTCAGCTTCTTCAGTAGCTGAAACCACAGGCTTGTGTCACAATGCATGGTTAACTATTCTTATTTTTTTTATAGAGACAGAGCCTCCCCATGTTGCCCAAGCTGGTCTCAAGCCCCTAGGCTCAAGCGATCCTCCCACCTCGGCCTCCTGACATGTTGAGTTTACAGGTTTGAGCTGTGGTGTGCAGCCCCCCATTTCCCTTTCTAAGATAGTGATTACTTTCATTCAGGTCTCTGCTCAATGATTACTTCCTCAAGGCAGGCTTTCCCTTACCTCCCAGACAGGCCACTTCCTCTCGTAAGTGCTCTTGGCATTGTGCACCTCTCGATCACAGCACTTCTCATGGTAGAATTGTGGGATTCTTTGATTACATGGCTGTATTTCATGAGAGTGGGGACTGCATCTCTTTTTCTCATCATGTGGCAGCACCTAGCACTGTGACTATGCACATAGTAGGCGTTCAATCAGTATTTTTAAATGTATAAATAATAAATGGAAGTCCAGAACAAACTCATGCCATTCAAATATTGAACCAGCTAAGCTTCCATAAGACCTTGGATTCTGGATAGAAACAGAGAAAGAGGGGACAAATTACTCAGAAAATCTGATTTAAAGAGGGGCACTGAGGTCTGTGCTCCTTATCATGAATGTCTTTGCAACACCTACTATGTCAGTGTACTGCCCAATGGGATTCCTTCAACTGCACAATCTGGGTCTGTGATAGGAAGGAAAGTTCTACCGGGGCACAGAGTTCTGTCTGAGGACTGCTCTGTTTGTTAAATGTTTGGTTCTATATACACAGTCCCATTCCCATGCTCACCACATTCAAGGAAATTGTGGTCTAGTGGGAGGGCCAAGACTACCAGGGATGAATGGCATGGATTGCAGCATGAAGCTAGAGAACTAGGTTTAGAGTCAGGTCTTCCAGTTTCTATAACAGATGTGGGACCTCTAACACATTTCTTAACCCCTTTGAGCCTAAGATTCTTCAGCTGTAAAGTAAGGATGCTAAAACCACAATTATCAAGGTGTTTTTGAGGATTCAACAGACAATACCAGTGGGTGCTGTGCACAGTGAGCAAAGGCTGGTTCTTGTTCCAAGCACTGAGCATAACTGCAAGGGCTCTGAGGAGGCAGAAAGGAGAGAGCATGGAGGAGATGGAGTCACAGGAGAGGCTTGGGTTGGGCCTTGGAATATGGGAGGGTGTAGGATGGGGAATAGAAGGAATGGCAGGAAGAGGAGAGAGGCAGGTCGTTTCAGCAAGAAAAAGGCACAAAGGTAGGAAGAGAGCTTGCCTTGAGCCAGAAGAGAAAAACATCAAAGGCCCAGTGAAAAGACTTGCAGAGGCTTAGATTTCATGCCATTTGTGAGACTTGGGTAGGACTGTCAGCCTGGGAGGAACTTATTTCTTGCAACATATCTTTTTGTTAAGCATCAAGAGGCAAATCAAGCTGACCTTGTGGAGTTCAACCTTGGGTTTGTTAAGTGTTTGTATAATGCAGACAAAATAGTGAATCACTTGGGATCTCTGCTGAATATTTCAGCACCTGATTTTAGAAACAGAAGAAGGCACACAGGTTTTGAAGTGTAGCTGTTCCATGAGAACATGATAATGGTCTCTCTCAGCCTCAGTTTTCTCATCTTTAAAGTAGAATTAAAATGCCATCTGACAATGATAAATAGCCTGTATATGCCAGGCACCAAACCGTGTTAAGTAATTGAGATAAACGGAACACCGTGCTACGTGCTTTACTTGAACTTGTGACTCAGGGCTGCTCATTGAGGTAGGATGGTTATTATCCTCACTTCACTTTTGTGCCACAGAGAGGTTAAGTAAATTGCCCAGGCAGAATCCAGAACTCAGGCTCTGGCCGGTAAAGCTGGATTGCCCTAATTACCACCTTACAGGGTCACACCCAAAACGTGAGGGACGACGTATGGAAAACATCTAGCCCACTGCCTGATTTGTACTAAGCCCTCCGTAGACCTCAGTTTCCTGTCACAGTTGGTAGTATTTAGCTCAGTAATTTATCACATACTCTTCTTTATTTGTCTCAGGTGTTTCTCTCTTGTCTACCAACAATGGTAAATAAATTTCTTAAAGGAAAGGCATTATGGGTTGATTTCTTTTGTCACTTTCCCAGTACACCTAGAAGTTCTCAATAGAAATGTCTTAATATGAACTGAATAAATACTTACTGATTGAATAAATGAAGGATTCCATAAAAAAGCAAATGCAGAATATGACTGATTAGCTCTTATAGCTTCTTATTTTTTTTTATCCTTCTGAATTCTGAAACAGGATTTGAGGAGGATTACAAAAATATGTAAGATTCAACAGGATAAAAGCAAACAAGTGAGAAAACTGGAGTGAAGGGAAAATAAAATCAGGCGTGTTTATTTCTTTGTCATTTATTGATAGAAATTTGTCGGCAAATCTCCAAGATGAAAGAACAAAAGTTTGCCAAGAAAATTATTCCTGTAGGGTCTTCCTCAAACTCTTTGATGAGACACAACTCAAATCTCAAAGGGAAAGGGAGGCATGGGCAGAAAATGGAGGGAATTGGGGATGTCTCTGATCTGACTGCTGATAAAATACCATGTTTTCCTTGGGACCAATGCACCCAGACCTTTGTACCCAGATCAATGCACTGAGAACTTTTTTGAGAAAAAGGTAGTTTTCTCAAATGTGGAGAGAATCATGTTCTACGGACTCATATTACCACATCAAACCTCCCGCATTTTTATTTCTACTTGATCTTTAAGATCTATCAACATGGGTCTGGGAGGCTTAGAAGATCCTTACTAATCACCCCTCTTCTCTCCTGGACTTGGTATCAATTAAGAATAGGAAAAAGAGAGTCCTGTAGAAATGAAGGATGGTGGAACGGGGTTATAAGGTTGTGTGTGAGGCTATCCACTCCTCCCATATGACTTGGGTTCTCTGTAGTAATCTCTCTATAGATCAATGGTTCTCAGTTTTGGCTAGGCATTAGAATCACCTGGTAGCTTTTTAAAATTACCAATGTCTGGGCCAGGCACAGTGGCTCACACCTGTAATCCAAGCCCTTTGGGGGCTGAGGTGGGTGGATCACTTGAGCCTAGGGGTTTGAGACCAGCCTGGACACCATGGGGAAACCCTGTCTCTACAAAAATGTACAAAAATTAGCGGGTATGGTTGAATAAGTCTACAGTCCCAGCTACTCAGGAGGCTGAAGTGAGAGGATCCCTTGAGCCTCGGAGGTTGAGGCCGCAGTGAGCTGAGATGCATCATTGCACTCCAGCCTGGGTGAAAGAACAAGACTCTCATCTCAAGAAAAAAATTTTTAAATAAAATTACCAATGCCTGAGCCCTATCTATGGTGAATCTGATTTAATTGATCTGTGTGGGACCAGCCATTATTATTTTTTAAGCTCCTAAAATGTTTCCAATGTGCAGCCAAGGCTAAACAGTTCCCTGGAGGGCTTGTTAAAACACAGATTGCTGGATCCCACTCCAGAGTTTCTGATTCAGAGGTTGGATGGGGCCTGAGAATCTGCATTTCTGACAACTTTGCAGGTTACACTGTTGCTGCTGGTCCTGGGGCTCCACATTGAGACCCACCGCTGTAAACCAACAAGTGAGCCAGGGAACGTAAATGTTTTTAAACATGCTGCTATAGTATATGTGTTTCTTTATTATTATGGAGGTATTTTTTGTGTCTTGATTTTTATTTATTGAACAAGTAATACTAGAAGAAGAAAAATGGGACTGGAACACGCATAAGCCCACGACCTTTACACATATACCATTGCACTGTGTAATAGTAGTAGTAATAACAGCTAGCATTTACTGAACATTTATGGTGTGTCAGGCACAAGCTAAAAACTTTAGGAGCATTCTTTCCTTCAATTCTCATGACAATTCTATAAGGTATTTAATTTGCTATCCCATTTTACAGATGGAGAATTTGCAACACAAAGATTAGGATGGGTATTTTACACACTTGTAACCACTTTGCATTCAGCTTCTTTCACTTAGTACAATGACATATTTTCCATGTTGAATACACCATTCCATTGTATTCACATATCAGTTTTCTTCTCATTAGATATTTATATCATTTCCATTTTTCACAATCATATTTAACATAGCAATGATCAATTTCATTTAGTGATTGTCTTGAATTATTTTTCTTAGGATAGAGTCTCAAAAGTGACCTTCCTCAGTCAAAAGGTGAAATTGCCCAGCTTTGATTTATAGCATACTAGAAGAAAAAGTCTTTCTTTAAAAAAATAAACAAAAAACACATTTCATTAACTTTTTCCCAAATCAAATCATTCTCTGGATAGGTTTAGATAGTTTCACATTTAAAGTAAGGTACTGTAATTTAAAAATTGTGAAGGCATTTTTATATAATTTAGTTCCATTGCAAAATGACTCCAGTGGAAACTACCTTCCAGGCAGCCAACTTTGTCAAGAAAACTTCCAGGTTTATGAAGGCAAAGAAGTTTCTGCCCTCTTCTGCGGAAGTCACCCCCAAACAACAAGAGCCTGGGAAACAGAACCACAACTCCATTTGGACGACACCAGAAGGCATGTATAACTCAGAATCCCCTTGTACAATGAGAGGGCAGTGGCAGGAAAGGCCAAACCAGGTGCCCTATTAAAGGCTCAGGAGCCCACGGCCCCAGCGACAGCTGAAGGTGAGCCGAAGTGCAGGCTGCAAGCAAGTGAGGCATATGGGTCTGCGTGAGGGCCAGAGTTCCCCACTTTGATTACCAAGAAGTGGGAGGAAATTCTTCAGAGAAACTGAACAGAGAGGCTCCATATATGGGGACGCCAGGTGCAGAGGAGAGCCGTGTACCAGACCAGACCCAGGGGACTGGGTACAGGTCTACATCTTGAATGGGGAGGCTTCCAGCCCCTGCCTGCGTAAAATCATGTCATTGAGTTTCCCTAACTGGTTCTGCAGTGAGCCAATGTTTCCATGTCCTTAATGATGAAAATGTCGTAATCCATACCATAAATAGGATGTATTCATAAGTTGTGATACACAATCACATGCTGCATAATGACATCCTGGTCAACAATGGGCCACATGCATACATGACCGTGGTACCATAAGGTAATATTGGAGCTGAAAACTTCCTATAGTCTAGTGACATCTTGATGATTTTGACCCTGTGAAGGCCTAGGCTAGTGTGTGTGTCTGTGCTTTAGTTTTTAACAAAAAGTTAAAAAATATTTAAATAGGAAAAATCTTATACAATAAGGATATAATGAAAAAAATTTTTACAGATGTACGATGTGTTTTTGTCTTAAGCTAAGTGTTACTGCAAGACTCAAAAAGTTTAAAATGATTTAAAAGTTTATAAAGTGTAAAAGTTATCATCAAGCCAAGGTTAATTTATTATTGAAGAAAGTTTTTATAAATTTAGTGTAGCCCAAGAGCACAGGGTTTATGAAGTCTACTGCACTGTACCATAATGTTCTAGACCTTCCCATTCACTCACCACTAGCTTCCCAACTCATCCAGAGCAACTTCCAGTCCTGCAAGCTCCATTCATCCTACATGCTCTGCGGATCTGTACCATTTTTAAATGTTTATACTATATTTTTACTGTAGCTTTTCTATGATTAGTTATGTTTAGATACACAAACACTATTGTGTTACAGTTGCCTATACACAGGATTCAGTATAGTTGCATACTGTACATGTTTGTAGCCTCGAAGCAACAGGCCACACCATATAGCCTAGGTGCGTAGTAAGCTCTACCGTCTGGGTTTATGTAAGTGCACTCTGTGATGTTTGCACAAGGACGAAATCGCCTAACAACACATTTCTCAGAATGTGTCCCTGTCATTTAGCAGCACATGACTGTAAGCATATTAGGAGATTGAGTTTGAGAGAGGTGAGGTGTGAAGAGCTTTATCTACCCACTTTAATAGGAAATTGTATGCAATGTGGAGATATTTGAAAATATGGAGGTAAGCAGAGGATATAAAGCAAAAGTTGCTGAAAGTGGTTGCCTCAGGAACGGGGGAGAGGGAGGGGTGTTATATGTGTGGGGATTGATGTTTCTTGTTATAAGCTTGTAAGCACTAATTGACTTTTTAATGATGCGAGTGTGTTTCTTTGATAAAATTAAAATTGAGGGAAAAGGGAAAATTGTGTGGGCGCTTCTCTACTACTTAATTTACGTACCTTATGAATTGGATTTCCATAAATGGGTTTTGTCCAAGCAGGCTATTCATGGAGATTGCAGATTACAAATAAGAATTGTTGATATTAGTGAGGTAATTAACTGGCCAGTAGCCAAAGAGAGATCCTTGATTCCTAATAAAGTAGTCCAGGCTCCAGCTTGGAGAGTCAAGATCTCTATTGTGGGCTTCATTCTCGCCAGGATTTGCAGAGAAACCCTCTACTAATCCACCCTTTGCAACACAATCCACCTAATGAGTCACTGATGCTGTTGGCGAGAGCCTAAGTCATCGTCATTCCAACTAGGAGAATGCTCATGCCTGCTCTCTGTTGCCATAGAAACAGTGCAGCTCCAGTTTCCCTGTTGCTTTGGTAACCCACCCCCATTTCCTCACATCACTACTGCTGGGGTATTTTGCTGCCAAGATAATGGTCTCTATTATGGATTGAATGTTAATGGGCAGTCCTCTACCCCAGCCTACACTCAGCCCCTTCTGCAGCTCCACATTTGAAGGCCTTGTCTAAGTGGCATCTCAATGAGATGGTAATAGACACTTGAATCAGATGGAGAGGAGCTGTAGTGATGGGGATGGGAGGGAGTGAAAGAAGGGTTCAGCTTCTAATCTTGAAAAAGGAACTCGGAAAGGCAAGAATGAGGAAATCATCCATTAGAGTGCCTCGGCTGTGTATGAGGCCCTAAAGCTATTTCTTCTAGTCAATAAAAGGTAATGCTAAGTAAGGCTTACTGAGTAATGAGTATATGCTGGGTACTGGGTTAAGCACGTTTTGCCTATTTAGTTCTGATTTTGCAGAAGAAATGGATAAGGAATCTGTTCAGTGTCACAGAGGTTCAGAATTCAAACACAAATCATATTCACTACACTAAGCTACTGATCACTTGAGAATGGAGCAAGAGTGGCATCAGAGAGTGTCCTTACACTAAGAGCTTACTCTTCAACTGGAAAAAGAAATTTAACACAAAGGGGGAAAAATGAGAAGATGATACCTTACAGACCATGTGAAGTACAAAGTTCTGGTGCCATGTTCATGAAGAGGCAAAAGTGGGCAGACACATTATAACGGCCTTTTCATAGGAAAAAAAGAAAGAAAGAAAGAAAGAGGGCTCCTGCAGACACTGAGAGAAATCCAGGAGACAGGAGATGCCTGATTTAGTCTCAAACCTGATACAGCAAGAATCAGGGGAAAGTTCAGGCATCAGCCCCAAAGCAGGTATTTAACCTGCGTCACCCCAGACTGATGATGAGATTTCAGTTGCTCAGCAGAGGAAAACTTTGGCTCCTCTCCTCTTCATTTGAGATTCAAATTTTCTTGATATTGCCTGACTCTTTTACCTTGAAATTCAAAAAAACTTCAAGTTTCATCTGAAATTGTTTTAAATTTTATGGCTCTCGATTTCACAATCCAATAATCCTATTTGCTTTACAAGTAGACTTTTTTTAGCCACCTCAAGTCCTCATGGCATTAAGTGCAGTATAAATCTTCAGAAATAGAATTTTTATGGTGTCCTGATTTTTTAAAATCAGAATTACAATACTTGGACTTCTCCTCCTGTATCTTCTAATTCTGCTCCCGTTCTCGTCCTTAAACACTCCAGGGCATGGAAATCATCCAACAGCCACTGGAGGGACTGTGCAGAGTTACGACAGAGACAGTGAATCCTCCAAAGGTGGCTGGAGGGTGAAGCATCCTGATGTCTTTATCCATGGGGTCTTTTCAAGCCCAAAGCAGTGGTTCTCAATCCTGAGCTCACTCCAGTCATCTTCAAGAACATCAAACATGTGCAGCTGCAGCTGTCAATGCCAAATCAATATATATTGGTTTAAAATGTTTACAATACAGATGTATCGTTGTCAGGAAATCTTAGAAGGAGTTGAAGGCCACAGTCCACCTGACAGCAATATCAATTGTTGGCTAAGATGGTAGCTTGCATGTGAGACTGTCTGGATTCAAATCCAGCCCAGCTTCTGTCTGTCTCTGTCTCTGTTTCTCCTCTTTCCCAGTAGCTGTGTAACCTTGAGGAAGTCATTTTATTTTCTTAAGTATCAGATTCCTCATCTGCAAAGTGGGAAAAAAAAGGAAAGTCATATTTTTGTGCAGATTAAATGATTCTATGTACGAAGAGATTAGAGTGGTACCTGGAATGTAATGCTGAATAGATATTAACATTTTTAATCTTAGAAAAACAAATCCACTAGGCATTTAAGGTCTTCAGAAAGGCTCATCTCTCTTGGAGACTGGCCTTCTGTGCATTTTTCCTGTTTCAGTGCGTGAACTTTGAAATACAAGATTTGCTAACATTTCCTGCTACTGCTCTCTTAAGCTCCAACCTAGATTTGGTCATTGAGGCCCTGATATCTCCAGCTTTTGATGTTGCTTCATACTTGCATCTACCTACTCAGCATCCTATATCTTGGTTTCTGTGGCTCTGCTTCTAGATCTAGGATAGACCCTGATCTTAGTTACTCCCTGGCTCAGGAATAAATTTCTGATATTCTTAATGGTGGACTTGAGTGTGATGGTGGATCGAGGATTATAATTAACAAGAGTAGGGAAAGAATATAGGGCCTTTGCAGGAAGAATACAGGTGTCTTAGCATCAGGCAAACTGGGAATTGCTGCCCCAGAATGCAGAAAAAAATTTGTTCACCAACTATACTGTTTCTGGTGTAGGGATTATAATTTAGAAAGTTCTAGCAGGAGTGTAAGTTAGTCTTGAATAGCTTTGTTGAATAACGGTCCCCTCATATATAAGGAAGTCTTTATCTGTAACAGAGCATGCAGCCTGGAGCAATGAGAAAAGGAGAGCCCACGTAGCCGCTAGAGTAACTGAATCAATTTTGGGGAGCCCCTGGGGTGATAGGTAGTAGTACCTCAGCATACCTACTATGGTTGCAACCCTATGGGTTGCCCAAAAAAAAAAAAAAAAGAAGGAAGGAAAGAAAGCTTAAATATCACCCTCAATGAACGAATGAAGTTGTTGAGGCTGGGCTTATAGAATTACATAATTTTATAAAGAATATATATGCTCAATATATATAAATATGTGTCTGTTTATATATGTGTGTGTGTACATGTGTAACAAACTATACAGACAACAGAAATCTTTTGTATCAAAATGTTTTTTCAAAACTATCTTTTGAAAGATAATTGCCAAAATATGACAGAGCTGAAACAGAGTGGTTTGGGAGGTAAGGTGGGGTATACTTAAGGTAATCATTTATGTTTGGTGTTTGAAAAGTATCAAAATATTGTGGAAAGAGTATGCCAACTTGTAGTATTCCAGCTGCAGCTCAACCCTCACCTTGCTGTGTGAACTTGGAGTAGACACTTTCCCTCCTGTGTGATGAATGAATCTCCTATAGTTGGAGGAGAACAGATAATGAATGTGAAGGTGATTTGTAAACATGCAGTTGCTGTAGAGTTGGTAGTTCAAGAACCATTATGAACCTGTGTCTTGAGTTTCAAATATATCTAGCCACTCTTTCTACTTGAAAATTTATGTTCTTATTAAATAAAAATATACTGATCCCATTATTTCACACAGAATGATGCTGGTATGATGGTGGGCTGAGGGCCTGATCTCCAACCTTCTGGAGTCTGTAAAATGGAAGCTTCCATCTAGGAAACTGAAACAGCCCCCTAACTAGTCTCTCTGATTCCACTCATGCATTCTCCACATAGTAGGTAGAATGAGTCATTTTTTCTTAAATATAATAATTGATACATAGAAATGTTGTATATTTCTTGTTGTTTTAAATGTTATAGATTGACATTTACACCCAGTGTGAACTTTTACGAATAATCAGATCATATTGGTCTTCAAGTGAAATACTTCAGTCACCTCCTATTGAATTTATATAATGAATGCTCCAAAACCCATCATCCAACTTAAGGACTAGGACATTCACCTGGTAACTGTCTTAAGTACCTCTGTGTCCCCTACCCCATCCTCTTTTCTCTTCCCAGAGGTAATCACTATGCTGAATGTCATGTTTATAATTCCCTTTTACAAATACTCTTTCATCCCATCTATATCCCCAAATAATGTATTGCTTAGTTTTCTTGTTTTGTAGCTGTATAAAGATGGTATCTCACAGTATGTAGACTTGTGGGGTTGCTTTTTAAATTCATCATCTTTCTGAGATGCTCCATGTTGTATGGTTTTGTCTTTTCGTTTCTACCATGTATACTTAGTGTTATCTTTAAAAAATAATCGGATCATATTGCCCTTCAACTGAAATACTTTGGCAGCCTTCCGTTGCATGTGGGGTAAATTCCAAATGCCTTACCTCCAATTACAAGGCTCTCCATGCTTTATTCAGGTATTGCAGCTCTCAAGCAGCCTCCTTTATTCGAGGGATCTGGTTCTCTGTGCCAGCCCTGACCTGTGAATTTCAGAACGTGCTGTCTCCCACCCTCTCCCACTCTCTCTCTCCCGTTCCTACCTGGCCTTGGTGACAGAGGCTGCTGCCTGCCACTCCAGGCTCTGCTCTCCTCACTCCTCATACTTGCTTTTTGTTCCAACCACACTGCCCTCGCTTTCTTGTTCCTCTTATATGTCCATCTCAGAGCTTTGCACAAAATGTACCTTCCACCTGGAATGCTGCTATCCCTTACCCTTGGTCCTGTTACTGCCCCTGTACTAGGAGATCCTGCCTTCTTATCTACAAACTCTCTCTTGACTAGGTCAAGTAGTCTGTTCAAATCCCCCCATTCTCACCTATTTTTTCTCTGTAGTGCATTCAATAAAGTGTGTAACTTCATCATATTATCTTATTTGCATGATTATTTCATTACTGTTTGTTTTCCTTTTGGAAATCTGATGAGGTCAAGCACTTCCCAAGTCATTCATCACTGTACTCCTAGAACTTATAATAGTAGTTGGCAAAAAGGAGATACTCAGAAAACATTTGTTGACTAAATACATGCTTGAATGCATACATTAAATAATGAAGAAATTTATTAATAAATAGAACCAGCATTTTTTACGAGATCCAGTGCTATCAGCACCAAGTGTCTCAGCTCCTTCCTACCCTATCATACATAAAAATGTATATATGTGTGCATATATGTGTCTGTTTGTATGTGTGTGTACATGTGTAACAAACTATACAAACAACAGAAATCTTTTTTATCAAAATTTTTTTTCAAAATTATCTTGAAAAGGGCTCAGATATTCCCACGTCCTCACTTCTGAATTTCAGAGAGCTGCGTTTGTGTCTGTTACATGAGCCCTGTTCTCACAGAAGGCCATAATTATGTCGTGTAGCTTCAGTTGTGCTTGAGGACACCCTTATACAAGCCCTTAACTCCTGGAGCTCAGGGGCCTCTCTCATCTTTCCCTGTGTGAACCTTGAGTTGGTTTTCTCTCTCCGAGGTGCTGAACCTTCCTTTCTATTTGTGCTTCCCCTCTTTGGAAAAAGGGTGTGTGAGTATGCAGAAGGTTAATTTGGCAGAGTCTCTTACTGGAGGCTGAGTTGACATTTCTGCTTTGACCTGTCAAGTCCTTGTGACTTTCCAGATACGGATTTGGGTAATGACTTGTCACTATGAGGAATTAGCATTTGTGGAAGTCTGAAAAAATCTTTTTTTTTTTTTTAGCTTTTTTTTTTTACTACCCTTTTGACACTTCCGCTGGGGTTGCACATTTGGTAAGGAGTCAGGTAAAATCATAGAAATAAAAGGTTATCCACAAATGCCTATAATTAACCCTTCACCATCCTGAAAGAAATGAAAGTGTTTCTATTTCTAGATGCATCTAGGTGTAACTTCCAGACTAAATCAGATTGCCATTACGCAGTTCAAGTTAAAGTTAGCATTTGTAAGTTAATATCTGAAGCAAATAAGAGAGCTATAGTTTTCATTCTTTACTCAATATGCTTGACCGTGCACCAGAGGGACCATGACTGATTACTGCTCCTAAGTATTCTTGCTGACTTATGAGATGTTGAAACTGGAATAAACGATGTTCAGTCCTCTCAATTTACAGATGAACTGAGGCCTCTCAAAAGATAAAGTGGCTTTGTTCTTCTTTTCCTTCTTTCTCTTTTTTCAGACAGAGTTTCACTCTTGTTGCTCAGGCTGGAGTGCAATGGGACAATCTCGGCTCACTGCAACCTCCACCTCCCAGGTTCAAGTGATGCTCCTGCCTCAGCCTCCCAAGTAGCTGGGACTACAGGCATGAACCACCACGCCTGGCTAATTTTTTTTTTCTTTGAAACAGAGTCTCACACTGTTGCCTAGGCTGGAGTGCAATGGCATGATCTTGGCTCACTGCAACCTCCGCCTCCTGGGTTCAGGCGATTCTCCTGCCTCAGCCTCCCAAGTAGGTGGGATTACAGGTGTGCGCCACCACACTCAGCTAAGTTTTTAGTATTTTTAGTAGAGACGAGGTTTCACTATTTTGGCCAGACTGGTCTCAAACTCCTGACCTCAGGTGATCCTCCCGCCTTGGCCCTCCAAAGTGCTGGGATTAGAAGCATGAACCACCGCACCCAGCCAGCTTTGTTTTTCAATCTTTAGTTTATAGCTTGGATATAGAACTAGGTGACCTTTAAAATTTTTTCAAAAATATGTGAAGTACAGAGCAATGTATTATAAACAGTTTCAGCACTTGTAGAGATTTTCTGGGTCCACAATCGTATTTACCTTATTTAATTCTATTAAGGCCAATTCTGGCATATTCACAAATGGGTTGTCTCCATTTAAACATAGTAACTACCCTATCTGTTCTATTATCAGGGATGCATTGTGCTGGAGTCTTAAGTACCTGGAAGCTGAATATGAAAAACAGTGCTGCCAGGCTGCTTTCTGGATTAGAGAGATATTGGCTATAAATGCATTCATGGGCTCTCAAAAGCATCAGGGATGCCATGAAGGAAGGGCATTTTTACATTGTGTCCTACCAAATTCACTTAATTATACATTGCAATGAGGAAAGCGTGGGAAACAGCAAATCTGCTCTTGATGTCCCTTTGACTAATCCAAGCTTGTTGTTTGTGAGTTACTATTATGAAATGATCCCCTGTGCATATAGCGCAGTCAGCTTCAAATAAAAATCTGTGGTTTAGACCTCTCTTCCTTTTTTGCTTCTTCGCCTTTTCTTCCTTCCTTTGCTTCTTGCTCCTTCTTTGTTTCCCTTCTTCCATTCTGTCCCTCCCTTCCTTCTTGCTTTTCCTCCCTCATCTCTCTCTCTTTTAAATCTTTCCATTTTTATTTCTGCATATGATACTGGGCTTCCTTCCCCTGACTCCCAAACTCGAAGAGCATTCATGAACTCCTGATATAATGTAGGGTTTCCCAAAGTGGAGGGATTGCAAGATGATCCATTGCCATCAAGAATTAGAAATTCTAGTTATATTTATCTTATCTACAGTATGGAAAATAAGATTTTACAAACATATAATTATATTTTTACTAGTGGCACAAGTGCTGCAAGGTAGTGGCGCAAGTTCAAAGATGTTTGGATTGCTTAGGTTTGATCAGAGCGATAAGGGCTTGACAGATAGTACAAAAATGTATACTGCTATTCCTAGATCTGAACAACTTGCTCTGTGATCTTCACCAAAACATTCAATTTTATTGTTGCAGGTTTCATGCTAGATAGACATGGGAATAAATCAAGAGTTTAACTCTCTTCTTGCAATATGCCTTTGTACTTTTCTCCAGCTGCCTAGTGAACTATGGCTTTATAAAGCCTTCCTTCTTAGCATATGGCAAAAGCAGGTATTCATTCCAGGCACCACGTAGTGGGGCAGGGCTAGGACTAGCTTTTCCCACGTGAATACAGTAGATGACAATGACAACAATGACCGTGATGATGATGACAACGTGTGTGTGTGACTCACGTGGAGTGGGCACATCTTCATACATCTGATAAACATTTACCTCATATCTCTGGTATGGCACTATGTGCCAGGGACATGTGCTACAAAGATGAATAGGAATGGGTCCCACTGTCTGATGGTAGACACAGACAGACAGTGGCAATCAAGTGTGATAAATTCCTTGACAGAAGTATCATGGGTGTGGCCATGACACTGGGATTTCTAGGGGGGGGTGCACAATACAGTCTTTTCAAAATATGTTTTGAAAAGTACACCAATGCTTTTCAAAATATGTTGTACCTGGACCCTGGGAAACTTGCTGAATGTGCAGATTCCTGCCCTTCACCCCAGAACTATAGAGTATAGAGAATCTGAGGAGGGAGACTGGGAATCTGCATTTTTGGCATAATTTATAATTTATAATTTATGGATGATTTATAAATGATCTAATGGAGTATCTTTTAAAGTACCTGAAAGAGCTACCATTTGAGATGCATTTTTAGATCTTAGAGCCTTTTTTAAGTCGAACACATCCCAATTTAAAGTGCAAACACAGGCCCCTGGAGGGAGAGAGCTTGTGTCTTATTCTTTCTGAATGTGCCTCCCAACACTTGCCACCACATCCAGCATCCTGGAGGTATTCAGTGATCAATGGCTGCATGGAAAGAATGTGCCAAGAGGGAGTAGGACTGACAGCTGTGTTTAAACAACTGGGAGTAACTTGAGGATCCTGGGTGACAAAATAGGGCAATTTGAGTGGAGAGAAGGGCCCCGAAAGGAAAAATGAGAGGTAGGGAAACACATAGCCTGTTACAGGATGTCCAACAGCCTTCATCAGGTGAGACCAGGGACAATGGAGGACAGAACTTATCTTTAATTTTATGTTCTATCACTTCCATCATTTTTATCAGGGTATAACCTGATTTAAAAATAAATGTATATTTTAAACTTAAGGATGCATCTTATCAGTTTGATATTCTGACACCATAACTCAATAGCTGCGTAACTTGGGTAAATCTTTTTTTTTTTTTTTTTTGAGACGGAGTTTCACTCATGTTACCCAGGCTGGGTGCAATGGTGCAATCTCAGCTCACCGCAACCTCCGCCTCCTGGGTTCAGGCAATTCTCCTGCCTCAGCCTCCTGAGTAGCTGGGATTACAGGCACGCACCACCATGCCCAGCTAATTTTTTGTATTTTTAGTAGAGACGGGGTTTGACCATGTTGACCAGGATGGTCTCGATCTCTTGACCTTGTGATCCACCCGCCTCGGCCTCCCAAAGTGCTGGGATTACAGGCCTGAGCCACCGCACCCGGCCAAATCTTTAACTTCTCTCAGGTTTAGGTGAATGGTCTATGAAGCGGGGGTACTGATACCTGCCTACCTCAGAGAATTGTTATAGTGATCAAATGCAATAATATCAATGTATTTTGAAACTATGTTGAGCCTGTTTCTAAAATATCAGCTCCAGAAGAGCAAGATTGTTGTCTCGTGTTCACAGATGTGTTCCCAGCTCCTGGGACCCTGCCAGCACACTGCAGGCCCTCAAATAATGACAGATGAATGAGTTCCAGTGACTTGTCTGATGAGGAAGCAGAATGTAGGAAGGCAAGTGTGCACTTTGGACCCAAGTAGAGCTGGGTTTAGATTACAAACTCTACCTCGGATTGCTGTGTGACCTTGGGCAAGTGACTGAGCATTCTTGACACTCATTTCTCCATAACATGGGAATGATCATGTCTATCTTATAAGGTTGCTTGAGGGCCAAAAGACAATACATCTCAAGTTCCTGGTACAGTGCCAGGCACTTAAGTGATAGTCAGGAGCAGCTGTGTTATTAGCCAGAAGCCTAAAAACTGAAGGTACAGGAAATGTAGAAGGCAAAGAACTACATTTAGGAGTCATGAACACTTTGATAACTTGATAAAAATGTGACACATTTTCTAGAAAAAAAGGTGCACATATACATAAAATATTGCATATCATTTTCGAGTTCATCCTGAAGCTATCCATGGACCCCTACTCACTGACTTGTTTGAATCATGATTTTATTTTTTTATGTAACTACAGCACATGCTCATGGTAAAAATGCAAATAAGGCAGAAAAACGCAAATATTGAAACAACAAGTTAAACTTCCAGTGTCTAGTGTTAACACTTGGTAAACATGTTTCCAGACATCTGGAATGATTGAACAAAAGACAGAAATGCTCTTGCAAGAATTCAGTTAGCACAGGCACCGTGGCTCACACCTGTAATCCCAGCACTTTCGGAAGATGAGGCAGGAGGATTGCTCCGAGTCCAGGTGATCGCCAAGTTTGGGAGTTTGAGACCAGCCTGGACAACACAGCAAGGTATGCTGATGCATGCCTACTACAGGTCCCACCTACTTGAGAGGGATGAGGTGTGAGGATTACCTGAGCCAAAGCGGACGAGGCTGCAGCAGGCTGTGATTGTGCCACTGCACTCAAGTCTTGGTGACAGAATGAGTCCCTGTCTCAAAAAAAAAAAAAGAAAAGAAAAGAAAAGAAAAATTTCGCTATATATGCTTTTTTTAAAAAAAATTAAATTATTTAAAAATTTGTATGAATTCAACAGATGGGAAAGAACTGATGTGAAATTGAAGAAATTTTCAAAGGTCTATCAAATACTTTTTATTACAAGTATCATTAGATCCTGGCCAGGCGCTGTGGCTCATGCCTGTAATCCCAGCACTTTGGGAGGCTGAGGTGGGCAGATCACCTGAGGTCAGGAGTTCGAGACCAGCCTGGCCAAAATAGTGAAACCCTGTCTCTACTAAAAATACAAAAATTAGCCAGGCATGATGGTGCAGCCTGTAGTCCCAGCTACTCGGGAGGCTGAGTCCGGAGAATCGCACGAACCTGGGAGGTGGAGGGAGCAAATGAGCCAAGATCGTGCCACTGCTCTCCAGCCTGGGTGACAGAGCAAGAGTCTGTCCGTCGTCCAGGCTGGAAAAAAAGAAAAAAAAAAGAAACAAAGAATCCCAAGTATTATTAAATCCAAAAGGATTTCTCTGTGGTCAAGAAAATATATTGGAAAAGCTTTCGAGTTGTTAACTCTAAAGCTGTTGTTAAGTATATTTTCTGTTTCTGTTGTTAACTCTATTTCAGGTTCTGAAGTAGATTTTGACTCTTACTGTGGTGGATGAGTCCCTTATCCTGCTTACATTTTTGTGTCTCTCCTCTCGCCTTCTGATATTGTTGGTTATATTATTTTCAGTTTGTCAAGGTGTTATGTCTTTATATTCCATAGTGGAACCACAAACCTTTGAATAATTTAGTGTTTATTCTATTTAGTGAACTCTTGTCAGATATTTTGGGTATAGCACTTGTTCTATTTTCTAGGAAGTTGATTTTTTGCTGGGATAGGGAAAGTATAGTACGTGAGAGTATCAGGATATAGATACCAATTATTTATTTTCAAACAGTCCAGGGAATTAATAATTAACGTGGAATTCTTGGCTGGGTACGGTGGCTCATGCCTGTAATCCCAGCACTTTGGGAAGCCAAGGTAGGCAAGTTACTTGAGGCCAGGAGTTCGAGACCAGCCTGGCAACATAGCAAGAACCCATTTCTTCCAAAAAATAAAATAAAATAAAATAAGAATTAACCAGGCGTGGTGGCACACACCTGCAGTCCCAGTTACTTGGGATGTTGAGGCAGGAGGATCACTTGAGCCCAGGAGTTTGAGGCTGCAGTGAGCTGTGATTGTGCCACTGAACTGCAGCCTGGGTAACAGAGCAAGAACACATCTTTAAAAGAAAAGGAAAAAAACTCTTGGGCCAATACTTCCATCCTAACTGAGATGCTAAGATGGAGTCTAATCAAATTACTTGGGCGATATGGTAGAGGGCTGGAGCATGGGCCTACTGGTCAACCATGAAAGCTGGGCCCCAGGTCCGAGGATAAGCCATTGCCACCACATTCCCTGGAGAGGACTGCCTTGTAGACTCTGTTCTCAACCTGCTCCACCGAGCCCCTTGGCCATCCTTCAAGGCCCGACGCTGGGGGCCCTATAGCATTGGATCGAGTTTATGTCTAAACCTCTTCCTCGCATGATGCTGCCATTCTTTCATGGTTGTCGTCAGTGGGGAAGGGGGATAGCCCCTCTTTTTCACAAACGCAGTAAAATATTTACAAATAAGGCAGGAAGCCTAACCTAGCCTCATTTCGAGTAGACATACCTCAACCCACATAGGCGCTGAGTTATGTCTACTCCAACTGAAGGCTGAAGTAGCCATTTGGTATTTTAGCAACATTTCACCAGCCAGCCCTTGAGGTTTAGCTCACGCTGTATCAGCTCCTCGTCAGCATGTCCGGTGGGGGGGACCTGGCGTGTGCAGTGAGGTAAGAGGGCCCGCATGGGAAGAGGAGGCAGGCAGAGAGGTAGGCTGAGGTTACCAAAGATGGAGCTCATGCTTTCCGTTAGAGGCTGCGGCTTCTCATCAACAGGAAGGGAAAATAGATGCCGTACACTGAGGCATTTTCACTGTGCAGCTGCATAAGCAGACAGCTCGTTTTGCATGATTTATAAGGACCTTTCTGCTTTGCTCTTTTTAACCTAGCTCTCTGTGGGAAAGAGCCCCATGCCCATGGGAATCATAACCGAGGTGTCCCTCACGATAAGGATGTGTCTGTGGATGCAGGCATCTGGAGATCATTCCATCTGGAGATCTCAGTGCTGGCTGCACTCGACAATTTCACGAGGTGTTTTTAAAAATACTGATGCCTGGGGGACTCCACTCTTAGGAAATTATATGTTATTAGTTTCTCAGTAGAAGAGACCAGGTGTGTGTATGTTTAAAATCTCTCCCTAGGCTGGGCACAGTCTCATGCCTGTAATCCTAGCACTTAGGGAGGCCAAGGAGGGAGGATCACTTGAGCCCAGGAATTTGAGACCAGCCTGGGGAACATGGCGAGACTCTGTCTCTACTAAAAATATGAAAATTAGCCAGGCATGGTGCTGTGCAACTGTAGCTCTAGCTACTTGGGAGACTGAAGCAGGAGGATGGCTTGAGCCCAGGAGGCTGAGGCTGCAGTGAGCTGTGATTGTATCACTGCACTCCATCCTAGATGACCTGTCTTCAAAACACAAGCGCCACCCCCCACTGATTCTAAAATGCCCCCAGAGTTGAGCACCACCGAACTAATTCAACCCTATGTCATAATACAAATGGGAAAGTGCAGTTCAGAGAGGAGAAGGGACTTGTCTAACATCACACAGTTATGTTAGCTATTCAGTTGGAACAAGAACCCAGCGATTCTGGCTCCCAACCCAGTGTTTTCTGGAATACCATGGTGTCCCATTGCAACCAGTCCTTTGGAAACAGTAATTAACCTCTTTCCATGGGACTCAGAAGAAGTCAACTTCAGCTTTTGCTACCAGACAACAGTTTGTCTGCTCCTGCAAGGGGCATTTTGATGAAATTAACTCATTTTGTCTGACCTTTGCTTGGGATATAATGTGCAGCTGTGGAACAGAGTGAAAAGCAAAGTAGTCCCTACATCCTAACAAATGTGGTATGTTTTGAAAATCAGAAGTTTATTTTATCATGGTTCCTCTTTTTGCCTTGTATGTCAGGAAACTCAAAGTAAAATGACTACTTATTGGAATCCAGGTTTCTGCAATAGTATTTTCAGTTTTTCTTTATTCAATGCCTATTTTGTTTTTCATTTGAATCTTGTTTTTATGGGCTTAGTGAAGTCCTGGTTTTTGGTGTAAGCCACCTTGAGTCTCCTGGAAATCAGTCAGAGGTATAAATAATAAATGGTTCATATGAGTTTGATTCAGCTATGGTCTGGATTCCAGAGATAGCGAGACCCAGCCCACAGCATCACAGCACACGCATGCATCACAGCACACCCTTCCCTCTGAGCTCCGTCCTTGTTTGCTGTTGGAATTATTTGTTCCCTGTTTGCTTCTTGGATAATACAGGAAACTGGGAGAAACTATTCCAACCACCAAAGAGCTCAAATTCTAGGCCCTACAGTCAAGCTTTTCAAAGGGGATTTCCCTTATCTCATCTGCATCTCAAATGCCTTCCATGCCAGTGGCGGACAAAAACGAGGGTGTGGGGCAGCCTGGGAGAAGAAAAGAACTGCAGATAGAAGAAAGGTAGTAGGGAGAGCTCCGTTCTTACAGCTCCAGACACCGGGGCTGAGCCCTGTCAGGTCATAGTTACCCATTTATAAGGAAGACACTGTCTCCTAAATTGAAGCTCCCTGACAATTTTTCTCCTTTTGAAAGTTTTTGTGCTGATTAAGCCAGAGTAAGCTTCCTCTGCCCTTCCTCACTGCACTTCTTCCTTGTGAATTTAGAAGCAAGGGGGACAGACCATCTTATATTTATAATAAAGTTTTATGAGCAAACCCAGTCTAGGAGAGAGGCTCCTGGCCATAATTTTTTTCTTTTTTTTTGCAATGTCATCATGGCCGGTAACAAAAGTCAAGAAGTGATGGGCAAGAGCAAACTCCACACGTCAAATCTCCATTCAAAGCAGTTGCTGGCTGGTCTTTACCCTCTTGCTTCCATTAATCTGGAATGACCATTAATAGCAGGCGACAGGAGCATCTGTCATCTGGGAGGTGGAGCTGTCAGCCTAGGTAGCAAGCAGGAGAGAAAGTAAAGCCTGGGGTAGGTGTTCTTTTGTCTGTTGACTTGGCTCTCTAGTGAGGCTCTCTCTCTCCATATTTGTCTCAGAACCATTAAAGTGACCAAAATCCCCTTTAATGAGGTGGGATCTTTGTTAAGAACAGCGAATGTGATTCTTCTGTCCTCTCCTGCAATACTGAGAACATGAAACTGCTTACTGTCACGTCAATTTTTCTCCCAGTCTGGGTGACAGCAGCTTCTTTGGTGAGGAACAAGAGCATTCCTCCCCCCTCCTGCCTCTCACAAAGTCCTGAAAAGCAATTAAGAGCTCGTTCCTGTGGATGGATGTGTTAGTAGGATGTATGACAAGGATTGTGCTCTGCTAACTAAAGGTATATCATATTCCTGGGACCTCATTAAAAGTGATTTTCATGTTAACTTAGATGTTTTCTTCTTGGAGTAATGAGAGTTTCGAAGGCAGACAGATCTAGAGTGAAGTCCCATCCTCCCCCAATACATATACCGTTTACTAAGGGTGCAGCTTAAGAATAAATGACATCTACTTTCTGAGCCGACTTGCTCGTCTATACAATGGGGATAATCACAGCATCTGGCTCACAAGGATGCTGCACAGATGGATTAAATAACGCAGGCAGGTAAAAGGGTTGGCGAAGTGCCTGGCACATAGTAAGTGCTCAGTAAAGGGTAGTGGTTATTACGCAGCGTGGATGGAAACGATGCCTGAAGCACTAATCTGGGAAAGCTCCTGAGAATAGAAGCAGTCAATTTTGGCAAACCAATTCCCAGGGGACTTCACAAGCTCAGTTATCCGCCCTCCACCTTCTGCAGAATAGCAGCTCTGAAAACTGCCATCTGATTTGCTATGTCCACACAGCTCAGCTGAAGACACAACATGCAGCCTTAAATAGACCTAAAGAAAACTGAGGAGTGCATTAAAATCGGCCACAGAAACAAGCAGAAATCAAGCTCCATAATGAATGCTCAGCCTTTTATAGACTGGGAAGTTTAACAAGATCATCTAAAGGTCAGGAGGGGACTCAGCTAAACCCAGAGAGAGAGAAAGAGCGAGAGAGAGAGAAGGAAACATTTTACTGCATGTCCGCTTCCACGTTCTTTAACATGAGTCCTCGTGTTGGGGAATTAGAGGAATTCCAATTAAGCCCTTTCATTTTGATTTCTCATTAGATCCTTAGAATATCTGCAGAAAATTAAATCGAACAAGAGACCTCCAGCCGGGAGATTTATCCGATTTAATGTTTTGAAAGAGACTTATTATCTTGTCAGGAATAATTTGAAAATCCAAATAAGAGCAATTGAGTCAGCAGAATTTAGGCCTCGAGATAACAATCACCCTGTAAGACCAACCGTAGCATTTAAACAGCTCTGCCCTTCCTAACTGTGCTCCTCTCTCTGTCTCGCCTACCACCACCTACAATTTTTGAAGACCACAACCAGAGACCACATCAATCGTGTTGAAACGAAGCCTATATCTGGGGTCTTCACCCTGGATTTCTTTGTCTTCACTCACTACCACTTCCAATTTGTGTGCAGACAGGCTGTAGCTTGATGACTTTGTGAAATGCTTCTTCTCCCAGCCCGCTGGGTATCTTTGGCGGGCTTTGTCCTCAACAGAAAATAGCAGCTGACTCCTTCCTCCTCATGATCCCCTGGGATGGGGGGTGGTCACTGCTAGAAATAATCATATTGATTTCAAAATAGAGTCGGGATTTTTCTTTTTAATAACCTTCCAGCTATAGGGAGCCACAATCTTGGGAGATGAAGGAGCATGCCGTTTCATTTACAACCAGATCACTCAGGTCAAGATAGGAGTGGGCTCCACCATGGCCTGCCTCGAATCCCTGTTGAGACTACATGGTTGTTGGGATTTAGCCCCATGACTTGTGCTTGCTTATGAAGGGCTGGGTCTCTCTGAGCATCTCCAGCTGCTCTAGGGCTGCCAGACACTCCTAGGCCTTCAGCCTTCTCTGCAGAGCACAAGATATACGGCAGGCAATGCATGTTAAACGTGCCAAACCATGGTCTCTCCAGCTCTAGCATCTAAACAGCAAGTCTCTATGTAGTAAATATTTGGTCAGTTCAAAGCCATTGATTCTTTCCTCCTCCTTTTGCCTTGCTTCTGGATATAGGGAAAGCTTTGAGTCCTCTTGACATGGGGCTGATGACACCTGGTCCACATGTTCTCTTCCTCCCTTCTTTTCTGTTGGCTGGCTCGGCTGGTCTGATGGCTGAATTGCCATTTGCTTGGTGCCACTGTCATGGTCTCTGGTCATCAAGGTCCTATCTTTTTTTTTTTAAGGTGGAGTTTTGCTCTTGTTGCCCAGGCTGGAGTGCAGTGGCACGATCTCGGCTCACTGAAACATCTGCCTCCCCTGTTCAAGCCATTCTCTTGCCTCAGCCTCCCGAGCAGCTGGAATTACAGGTGCCTGCCACCACTCCTGGCTAATTTTTATATTTTCAGTTGAGACAGCGTTTTACCATGTTGGCCAGACTGGTCTCCAACTCCTGACTACAGATGATCCACCTGCTTCAGCCTCCCAAAGTGTTGGGATTACAGGTGTGAGCCACCACGCCCAGCCAAGGTCCCACCCCTGATAACCCCTCTTCCTGACCCAGGCCTCTGCTGCACCAGTAGTCCTCTCTGTACCTATTGCCTTCAAAGGATCATGCAGGAACTTCTGGGCCCCCAGAAGTCCGCATATGCCTGACAGAGTCAGAAATGCTGCCCCGGAGCCTCCAATCTGACTTTTCACTCTGAGATGCTATTTCATTGCCCTGGGCCACCTTGCACATGTAGTTTTTACCCAGGCTATGCCCACTGCAGCGTGCTACCACCCAACCCCCAGCTCCATAATCATCCCGAGTCTCCTTTACCTGTCGAGATATTTCCGCCAATCCCAGGAAAGTGTTTACTGAATGAGGGAGAAGGTGGCAATCTGTGTATGACATTGCCACCTGACTTTTTCCCAGGCTTCACTTATGGTGGAAAGGCTGTTTCATCTCACACTTTTTCTCTGGAAGCCTCTTAGCCTATTTTTCAAGGCACTGAAATTTATAGCTCAGCATTAAGAGCAGAAGGGGGCATATTATGTCTACATCCTAGAAGAAACTGTGATCTGAGTCTGTCAGGCATAGTTTTTGATGTGGGAGTCTACAATGGCTGGGAGCAAAGGACTATTAAAACCAAAAGTTACACAGGTTTAATATACCCCAAATATCTCTGCTATATTTCCGGTCCTCCCTGCGTCCTAGGATGTGATCTGAGAGACCCAAGTAGACACCCCTTTGTCAACTAATATGGGCCCTAAGGTTAAGAAAGCAAACTACCTGTGGGTTGAGAGTTCAGGGCCCAGCTGCCATGGCACATTTTAAAATTCCTACTGTAAGAAATACCATACCCTTATAAAACTCGCTAAAATAGGAGCTATCAGGCCACTACAACTCTGGACAGAGGACCGGCCTTCCAAACATTCTGCAGCTACTACAGATTTTAGGTCAGTTTTGGCAGCTAATAGAGACTGCACACAAACTGTCTTTGCATCCTATAGTTCAAGTTTGGATGTAAAGAGCCAAATTCCACCTCATTTGGATGCTAAAATCCTGCTCCAAAGTGAACATGGGATGTATGTTGCATACATGTTTACCCAATTTGCATGTGCTCAGCTCCCCTCATAAATATGCATAGCTTTTCCTTTAAACCTGCAGCATATATATGATACTAGCCCTGCGATGCATAAAACCTAACCCAGCATTCCCTTCTTCCAAGGGAGAGCACCTTTTTGGTGGGCTTTGTTCTCCATGGAAGATAGCAGCTGACTTCTTCCTCCTCATGGTCCCCTGGGCTGGGGGCTCACTGCTAGAAATAATTACATGGATTTCAAAATAGAGTTGGGGTTTTTCTCTTTAATAGCCTTCCAGCTACAGGGAGCCACGATCTTGGAAGATCTTTGTCTTCTGTGCTTGCAAATCAATATTGCCAAGACAGCACTCCTTTCTGTTCAGCCATCTTGTTGGTCTTTTGGAAGACATGGGGACGTGGATCTCAAGGAGGAGTCTTTGTTAGGAGCAGGGACTGAGTGTGAGGATGTGCCCTGGAGAAGGTGTGAGTGAACCATAGTCTCTATCCAAAGAGAGGAAGATGGACACACAGATAAGCGCAGCCTCTCGGGGAGGGAGGCCGGGTCTGTCTTGGTTGCAGGGTAGAAGGGGTACTCTGGCGGAGAAAGAGAAGATCCATTGGCTGGCATCAAGAGAGGACTTTGGGGACAGAGCAGTGATGTTTAAAGATATATTCACGTAATTTGGCTCATGGTGTGAAACACAAACTTCCAACCTCCTGGAAATATAGCACTGCATATTTGGATCTAACGATATACTGTTGTGGATTTGGGACTAATTCCTGAGTGTGTGGGACATCTGAGCCCTGCTTCTAGGTGGACATGGGGCGAGAACCAAGTTATGCACAAGGAGCGGGTCACACTGAAGTCCCACTTCTGTCTTCTGCTGCGTTCTGCACCTAATGAACTCGGGAGGTTGAGGTCTTGCAGGCCTTCCTTCCTTCCTTCCTTCCTTCCTTCCTTCCTTCCCTTAATCACTCCTCTTTCTTTCTTCAAAGGGAGTTTTCCCTCTCTTTTTGTTAAGATGTTTTTATTTTTATCATCCTTATTTCAGATAATGAGTTATTATCTTTCTCCTTATCAGTGAGTTGCTTGACAAGTATTTACTGGATGTCTGTTTTGTAGCAGGTGGAATTCTAGGACCCTGGGAGAGAGACAGACCCAGCAGGCACAGTGGCTGCCACCATGCAGCTTTATGGGGAAAGCACACATTAAAGAATTATTGGATGATTTAGGAGATAATTTCATGTGTGTGAAGTGCTGCAGGAGAGTCGATGTGGGGGTAATTACCCCTAGATGGGGTAATCGGGAGACTCTGCCACTTCCAAGGGATCAGGAGAGAGGCTTCCCGGGGGAGGGGGAGTTTGATTGAGTTGTCCTGAAGAATGAGCAGACATGAGCTAGGGAAAAAAGAGGAGGAAGAATGTTCCAGAGAAGAAACCAAGTACAAAAGCTTGGAGTCAAGACAGAACACATGTATGACTGAAGGTGGCTAGCACTGGCAGAGAATAGGGAGTGAGGGAGGCGGTGGTGAGGAGCGAAGCTGAAGACACTCCCAGCGTCTGCCGTGATGGAGACAGAGGGACAGCAGTGTGCTAAGTACAGCACAGGCCGTGAGTCTGGAAGTCTGATGGCCTTGCCTCCTAGGTGGGTGGCCTTGGGAATGTTACTTAACTTTCCTAAATTATAATTGACTCATCTGTAAAAACTAGGATAATTTATCTGACTCATCAAATTAGTTAATCCACAAAAATCACTGAGCACAGTGCCTGGCACATCATAAGCACATGGTAAACACTACCTGTAGGCCATGATGAGGAATTTGGATTATATCTGAAATGTAATGGGAAGGCTGGGCAGTGGCTCACTCTTGTAATCCCAGTGCTTTGGGAGGCCAAGGCAGGAGGATCACTTGAGGTCAGGAGTTTGAGAGTTATAATCGTGCCACTGCACACCAGCCTGGGCAACAGAGCAAGATACTATCTCTATAAAACAAAACAAAACAAACAAAAACAAAAACAAACAAAAAAACCCAAAGAAATACAGGAGAAAAAAAAAGAAAAAGCAAGCAAGAGGAAACTACCAATGACTTTTAAGGAGGCTTTCATGATCTGTCTTGTGCTTTTAAAAGCCTTGTTCTGCTAGGGTAGCAGTTCCCCTGCTGAGCCTTTTCTGTGATGCTGTTCTGGATGTTATTCCAGGAAGCTTAGCCCAGAGCCTTCCCATCCGTCCAGGATCATGCAAGCTCCTTATTTCCCATATTAAATCCCTTTCTACTTCAAAGGTAAAGTGATTTCCATTTTCTACAACTAACTTCCAGTAGATACAGAAATTTTTGAAATAATGACGGCTTAAACTAGCACACTGTCATTGGGAATTAATGGAAGGAGATATATTTGAGAGATATTTAAGACATTGAATTATTAGGACTTGGTGATTGATTGAATACAAGGTTGGAAAGAAATAGCAACTGACTCATAAATTATTGACTTGAGAAATTATGTGGGTGGTGGTGCAGTTTCTTAAGGCTATCAAGATTGAAGCTGAAGCAGTTTTGATAGAGAAAATATGCATTTAATTGTAGACATATTCTGTTTAAGGCATATTTGAAGTATTCCCATGGAGATGTGACAAAGACTGTTGAATGTGTGAGTCTGGAGTTCAGAAGAAAGACCTGGGCTGGATATTTAGGGATCCATTTCATCCACGTGGTGATTAAAGCCTTAGAAATGCATAAGCTTGCTTAACGCAGGTGAAGAGTGAAAAAAAATCAGTTTCCAGACAGAACTATGAGAGACAGCAACATTAAACGGGTAGTTAAAGGTACAGGAACGGAAAGGGGAACCAAAAAGGGGCAGCGAGGCAGGCACGAGGGATGCAAAGACAGGAGCGAAAAAGAGTGAACACAGCGAAGAGTGGAGGAGAAAAATCAAGTGGGGGACACACTGAAAGCTTTCCAGTAGATTCAGCAACACAGAGGTCAGAGGTGAAGTGGCAGAAGCAGAGACCAGATCCAAGAGCGTTGAGGAAAGAGCAGGAGGCCAGTAAATGGAGGCAATGCATGTAGATAGTGCCTCGTCGGGCAGCATTCACAGCGCAGGTACCAGAAATGCTCAAAATAACAGTAAGAGTGGCAGGCACATCCTCAAAGGACTCCCTTCTCGCCACATCTTGAGGTCTTCCAAAATCTCTAATCCTTCCACGATGTGGACTCTTTACGTTTGCATATGAGGGGGAAAGGTAAGCATGAAGGAAATTATTTTAAAGCTTCAACAACTTCATGCTGAAGTTTGGCTGTGGAAGAGAAGAGAGAGAGGGCAGTAGCTGGAAAGGAGAGAGGGTTAAGGGAAGATTTGTTTTTTAAGATGGGAGAAGCTTGAGCATATTTTAATCCTGATGGGAAGGAGCCAAGTGGGGAAACACATAAGGATTATTGATTGTGCAAGGCTCCTGGGAAGACAGAACAGCATGGGGCCCAGAGCACAGGAGGAGGCATTAGCGTTGAATAAGATCACTCAGCTCCAACAGGAGGAAAGGAGGAGAAAAAAAGAACGTGGTTTTCTGAGGTTAAGTTCCCTAAGCAGAGCCCGATATGAAGGTTTTTGTGCAAGTGATTTGTTAAGAAGTGCTCTCAAGAAAAACGTGTAAGAAAGGGTGGGGAAGCAGGATGTAGCAGGGTAAAAGCTAGGCCAAGGTGTAGCTTCAGAAACCAAGATTCAGCCTGAGCCCTCAGGGCTTCTGGAGTGTGAATTGCTCCCACTGAATTTGTCCTTGCAGCAAATGGGCTGGGCTTAATTTTTATGTTCCTGCATCAGTCGGTAATTGGCCATTGGCTGCCCTTCTAGGAGTGGGCTGGGGTGCAGAGCCACCCTGCAATCTCTGGGTAAGGCAGCTTCTATAACCCCAGCACAATCCTCCAGAGAAGGGGGGCAACTCCCGCAGCAGCTGGGGAAAGGGTGCCCGTCCCTGAAAAGAAGATCTGGGTGGGGCCCAAGCAACAGATGCTACAGTGCTAGTTCAAGAACAGTTTGAGGTTGAGGATAAATAATAAGTGAGAAGATAAGGGAATCTAAGATTTAAAACGATGAAAAAATTGGAAAATAATAAAAATGTGGCTTGACTGGGAAAACATGGTAGGCTTCCCAGACAGTCAAAGCTGGTGATCGTGAGTTTCTAGTGGCACCAATGAGTGAGTCCACTTGTGTAATTTTCTCCAGTGGTGCTTAGCAGTCCAGATATAGCCATGGAGGGGGCAGGTAGTCAGAGTCATTCAGGGTTGAAGTCAGGATAGCTGCTTGAAAGGACAGAAGATAAGGGATGCGTAGGCACGAGTTGTGGCCTTTTGGGTCTAGCTGGAATAGGGAGAAAAATGAGAAGATGGGGAGAATGTTGGAGATGGAGGAAAATAAAAGAATCAATGGCCAGAGGTCTCCGTGAGGTTGGAGAGTAGTGTGCTTGGGGTGGTTGAGTAAAACCAGCTTAAAAGACAGAATATCATGGGCAGATAGAAAGCGCCTTGAGCCATTGATCTGATAGGGTTGGCACAGGGAAAGGATGACTGATCTGAGCCAGATACCTGAGTCATTGATGAATAAGGCTGGAAATGACTGAGAAATAGTGGGAGGAGCAAAGAGATGTATAGGGTGTTGTAGGCAGAGGGCACGCACCTCAAAAGTTGCAATACTGTAGGAGACTACTTTTCAAGGCGTTGGGGGAGCCCCTAAATCTTACAGCAGGATTTGGTCAGCAGGGCAACTTTCCCATCTGGCTCAATCATTTCTCTTCACAGCCTTCCTTATTCCAGACTGAATAGGTCTCTTACATACCAGGCTTCTTCAATAAAGTTTAATAATTTGTATTTCCATTTCTAGTGTTCTCTAGAACTTCTCAAACTCCATCATGTTTTCTGCTTTCCCCTTGAGATATGATGAGCTCAGCTGTACGTTGTATACAAAAGAACGTCACAGGGCTGTGGTGCAAAGTGGGCATTTCAACCTTGTGTTCTCAGGGTCAGAGAAGTTGGGACCTTGTGTTCTCAAGGCTTGTGCTGAGCCTTGATTCTCAGACTGAAGCCTTCTGTTCTCAACATCAGTGCCAAAACAGCATTGCTTTAGGAAACTGTCAGAGAGAGAGCAAACCCGGTTTTCTCTGGTGGATAATTTGCTGTAAAACACTATGCCTTCTGGTACTTCGGAGAGCAGGTAACACTACCTCCTTTCTCTTCACCTTGGGAGGGAGGCAGCATGGCTCAGTGGCTCACTGATTGGACTTCAGGAGCTGATGTGCCTCATTTCTTCCTCAGCTCTGAGAGTCTAGCTCTCCAAGTGTGTCTTTTCCTTCCCTCTGTAAATTAATACTGCTTTTCTAGCAAGTTTCTGGTAAGGAATAGATGCATTATGACTCAGCATAGTTTCTGGCACACAGAAGCTCCTTAATAAAAGTTAGCCATTACTAGAGAAAGAAACAGAAGGTATATGCATAGGAAAGAAGGAAATTATCTATATTTGCCGATGACATGATCTTATACATAGAAACCCTAAAGACTCCACCAAAAAACTGTTTGAACAGGTAAATTTAGCAAAGTGGCAGGATACAAAATCAACATACAAAAATCAGCAGTGTTTCTATTATGTATACTAATGAACGATCAGAAAATTAAGAAAACAATTCCCTTTACAATAACAACAAAAATATTTAAATACTTAGGTGTAAATATAACCAAAGAGGTAAAATATCTGGATACTGAAATTATAAAACACTAATGAAAGAAATGGAAGAAGACACAAATAAATGGAAAGATATCTGTGCTCACAGTTTGGAAGAATTAATATTGTGAAAACGTCCAAACTACCCAAAGTGATCTACAGTTTCAATGCAATCCCTATCAAAATACTAATGTCATTTTTCACAGAGATGAAAAAAAATCTGAAAAAAACTCAGATGAAGAAAACCTCATCATTTTTCACAGAGATTAAAAAAAGCCACACATCTGACATGGGATTAATATAATATATATATAAGGAACTCAAATAACTCAATAGCAAGAAAACAACCAGATTAAAAAATGGACAAAGGACTTGAACAGACATTTTTCAAAAGAAGACATACAAATGACCAATACGTTGAAAAAAAAATGCTCACCAACACAAATCATCAGAAAAATGCAAAGTATAAGCATAATGAGACATAACCTCACCTATTAGAATGACTTTTATAAAAAAGATGAAAGAGAAGTCTTGGAGAAGATGTAGAGAAAAGAGAATTCTTATACGTTGTTGGTAAGAATGTAAAGCATTATAGAAAATGATACTATAGAAAAAGGTATGGAGGTTTCTCAAAACCCAGAGGTAAAACTACCATATAATCCAATAATTCCACTACTAAGTATATATCCAAAGGAGAGGAGTCAGTATGTCGATGGGTTATCTGCATTCTCATGTTTATTGCAACATTATGCACAATAGCCAAGATATGGGAGCAATATCAATGCCTGTCAATGGATAAATATAAAAATGTGTTGTATATACATGGAATACTATTCAGCCTTTAAAAATGGGGAAATGTTGTCATTTGCAACAACATGGATGAATCTAGAGGACATTATGCTGAGTGAGATAAACAAGGCACTGAAAGACAAACCCTGCATGATCTCACTTGTATGTGGAATCTGATCAAGTTGAACTCACAGAAGTGGAGAGTAGACTGATGGTTACCAGGGGCTGAGGGGAGGGGGTGGGGAGGGAGGGGTTGGGGATTTGCTTATCAAAGACTACAACATTTCGGATAGACAGGAGGAATAGCTTTTGAGATTTATTGCACACCACAGTGACTATAATCAATAGTAATGTATTACGCATTTCAAAATAACTAAGACAGTAAATCTCAAATGTCTCACCACGGAAAAGATAAGTAAAGTGATGGATATGTTAATTTGCTTGATGTAAAATACCACATTATGTGAACATATCAAAACATCACATTGTATCCCATAAATGTATACAACAATGATTTGTCAATAAAAAAAATTAGCCATTAGTGTTTTTACAAGTCCACCTCGCTTTGTAAGTATTAAGGTATTATTGAAATACTGGGCTTTGGAGTCCCATATAGGGTCAGACTCTGGCTTCTCCACTTGTTGGTTGTGTGATTTTAGACAAATTACTTACATATTAGAACATAGGTTTGTTTATTAAATGAGGGCAAATGGAGTTTGATAAGGATCAAATAAGATATAATAAAGTGGGTGGTCAGCCACCTTTGACGCTGTTTTTGTTATTTGTTATTTGTTTAGAAATGTAACCATGTTAACACTGCTGAAAAGAACTAGTTAACTATGCATTTGGTATAAAATCTAAGGCTTTTCGGCCAAAGCAGCTCAAGCTTTTTCAACATTGAGAGTAGACAGAGGAAAAAGGGCTTGTTACTCATATGTCCAGAGTTCAGGAGGAAATGAATATACACAATGTGAAGCCTCTTCGTGCTGTTGAGTGTAAAAGCTACAATAACTTTCAGTCTATCCAGCTTGTCCATCTTGACACATGGGGAGCTGTAGCCTTGGAAGATGTTGGTGCTGCCTTAGCACTGGAGTGGTACATGCACTGTGATAGTTCACAATTTAAAGGTGTATTGCAACCACATAAGCCTTGCCAATAAGTAACTGCTAACTCAACTCTGCAAGAAAAAGAGGCAATTTATACCCTCTAAGAAGGCAATGACATGGATGTCACTAAGTCAGGGAAATCTTTTCACCTAAGGAATTGGATATTGAACAATTTGTTGGCCAGTGAATTTGTTATCACGTGGTAGGTTCAGCTTGCCTGCTGCCCAGTAAAGCTGATGCACTGAGAACAGCAGGTTTTTGCAATAGAGAAAGAGTTTAATAAACATAGAGCCAGCTAAGTGAAAGGACAGGAGTTTATTGTGACTCAAATTAGCGTCCTTGAAAATTCAGGGTCTAGGGTTTTTAAAGATTGTTTGGTGGGCAGGGAACTGGGGAATGGAGAATGCTGATCGATTGGGTCAGGCATGAAGTCACAGGATGTCAAAGCTTATCTTCTTTTTTTTCCATTTATTTATTTTATTGCATTTTAGGTTTTGGGGTACATGTGAAGAATATGCAAGATTGTTGCATAGGCACATACATGGCAGTGTGATTTGCTTCCTTCCTCTCTATTGCCTACATTTGGCATCTCTCTCCTTGCTATCTCTCCCCAACTCCCCACGCCCCACTGTCCCTCCCCTATTTCCCCCTAACAGACCCCAGTGTGTAGTGCTCCCCTCCCTGTGTCCATGTGTTCTCATTGTTCAACACCCACCTATGAGTGAGAACATGCGGTGTTTGATCTTCTGCTCTTCTGTCAGTTTGCTGAGAATGATGGTTTCCAGGTTCATCCATGTCCCTACAAAGGACCCAAACTCATCGTTTTTGATGGCTGCATAATATTCCATGGTGTATATGTGCCACATTTTCTCTGTCCAGTCTATCATTGATGGGCATTTGGGTTGGTTCCAGGTCTTTGCTATTGTAAACAGTGCTGCAATGAACACTCGTGTGCATGTGTCCTTATAGTAAAACGATTTATAATCCTTTGGATATATACCCAGTAATGGGATTGCTGGGTCAAATGGAATTTCTATTTCTAGATCCTTGAGGAATCACCACACTGTCTTCCACAATGGTTGAACTAATTTACACTCCCACCAATAGTGTAAAAGTGTTCCTATTTCTCCACATCCTCTCCAGCATCTGTTGTCTCCAGATTTTTTAATGATCGCCATTCTAACTGGCGTGAGATGGTATCTCAATGTAGTTTTGACTTGCATTTCTCTGATGACCAGTGATGATGAGCATTTTCTCGTGTTTGTTGGCCTCATGTATGTCTTCTTTTGTAAAGTATCTGTTCATATCCTTTGCCCAGTTTTGAATGGGCTTGATTTTTCTTGTAAATCTGTTTTAGTTCTTTGTAAGTTCTGGATATCAGCCCTTTGTCAGATGGGTAAACTGCAAAAATTTTTTCCCATTCTGATTGGTTGCTGATTCACTCTAATGACTGTTTCTTTTGCCGTGCAGAAGCTGTGGAGTTTGATTAGGTCCCATTTGTCTATTTTGGCTTTTGTTGTCAATGCTTTTGGTGTTTTGGTCATGAAGTCCTTGCCTACACCTATGTCCTGAATGGTTTTGCCTAGATTTTCTTCTAGGGTTTATATGGTGTTAGGTCTTATGTTTAAGCCTTTAATCCATCTGGAGTTAATTTTAGTGTAAGGTGTCAGGAAGGGGTCCAGTTTCTGCCTTCTGCACATGGCTAGCCAGTTTTCCCAAAACCGTTTATTAAACAGGGAATCCTTTCCCCATTGCTTGTTTTTGTCTGGTTTGTCAAACATTAGATGGTTGTAGATCTGTTGTGTTGCCTCTGAGACCTCTATTCTGTTCCATTGGTCTTTATCTCTGTTTAAAAACGATGGTTAGACAACACGAAGTAGGTGGCAATGCCTTAACCATATACGTGTTGTCAGGCCCGAGGGCCTCTTCCATCCTTGTCAAGGGGAGTGCTAACCTTCTCTCCTTTCATACAACACAAAACTTATCTTCTTGTGCTGAGTCAGTTCCTGGGTGAGGAGACCACAGGACCAGATAAGCCAATTTACCAGCCTGGGTGGCACCAGTTGGTCTATGAAAATGCAGTGTGTGAAAAATACCTTGAACACAAATCTTAGGTTTTACAACAGTGATGTTTTCTATAAGAGCAATTGGGGAGATTAGGAATCTTGTGATCCCTGGCTGACTCCTGAGCCATAATTTCTTATCTTGTGGCTAATCTGTTGGTTTTACAAGGGCGGTCTGAACTCCAAGAAAGGAGAGGGTTTGTTTTGGGAAGGGGCTGTTATTATCTTTGTTTCAAAGTTAAACTCTAAACTAAATTCTTCCCATAGTTAGCTCAACCTACACTCAGGAATGAACAAAGGCAGCTTAGAGGTTAGAAGCAAGATGGAGTTGGTTAGGTCAGATTTCTTTCAATGTCGTAATTTTCCTTTGTCAGATTTTTCTGTCTCAATTTTTGCAAAGATGGTTTTTAATTTTAATGCATGTTTGCCTATTAGTTCTTTGGGACTATTCCCCCCCTACCTGATAGGTGTGCTACAGACATGCTAGGCTTTCAACATGGAGACCTATGGGGATTTCTGATCCAAGGGGAGAGTCTAATTGAATTTCATCCCAGAATATAAGGGTGGAATATCTCTTCACAGTCAGTTCAATTCTCACCTTGAATCTTTTGTTGACCTGAGTTGCATCTCAACAGCAGAATCACCACACACACACAAAATCATATTTATAGATTCCCTGGCAGGAAATCTCCTCTTTGAAGCCTATAATTGTTTTATTTTTCTTCACCCAGAATAGGCCGTGTCACTCAAATCAGTCCACACATGCTGCACGTCCAAATCATCTCCACGCCTCATTGTACTCTACCACCACAATGTTTATTCATTAGCACCTGCTTCTCTGAGTGTCAGTGGCACTTGTTTTGTTCAAAGTAGTTCCCTGTCAGCCTTTTATCAACTAATCTCCAATTCCCCATTAATAATTCGTTGGGAAAAGGCTGGAGAAGGTATTCTCCATGGCGTGACAAATGTGCCAGTGATTTTATTCGAATTACAGCAACGGAGCATCTACCTTTGCAATCAGTGATTTTTCTTCCTTCCTTAGATGATGGTAATTTTTTATTATAAGTAGTGTTCAACAAACTCGATAATGGTCCTTGGTGATTCTCTATAACAGCGGCCATATGGAACTGATATTTCAAAATCCCTCTGATCTCATTCAGCTTTACGCTGTTGGATTAAATGTCAAAGTTGTCTTTGTACCATCTGCAAGATTTCTTCTATTCTGAATACTCTTACTTTGCACTCAGTGATCTAGTGAATCATTCTGTACATTTATCGCTAGTATTAAATTTCTAACTTAAAAGAGGCTGTTCAACATAATTTATTTTGTTACCTCCAGTTTTGATGAGATGGTAGTAAAATGGATTCCCAAGTGTCAAGAGCTATAAAGGTGGGTCAACAAGGGAGAAAGTTTGACTTAAAAAAGAATCACACGTATTCCTTAGGGTCCTGACTATTAAAAACATCTCATATTGTGCTAAAACACGTTGGTTTCTGTTTTCTCTTTTTCTTCATCACTACAACATAGTTGAGAGTAATATGCCTCCTAAAGAGGTTTAAGACAAAGAGCATTGTTGTAGATAGCAAAATTTAGAAACAATTCAAATAACTATCTATAGAGGAAAGGTTAAATATAGATAGTGGTATAATAAGAAATACATGTTGTCTTTGTCTCAGTTTCTGGCACAGAGCTCCTAAAACACTTAGAATTTCCTGAGTGATATCAATGCCTTTTGTTGTCCATAAGACACCACTTTTTATTTTTATTTATTTACTTTTTTACATGGAGTCTTGCTCTTTTGTCCAGGCTAGAGTGCAATGGCACAATCTTGGCTCACTGCAATATCCACCTTCCAGGTGCAAGCTATTCTCCTGCTTCAGCCTCCCAAGTACCTAGGATTACAGGTGCACATCGCCATGCCCAGCTAATTTTTTATATTTTTAGTAGAAGTGGAGTTTCACCATGTTGGCCAGGCTGGTCTCGAACTCCTGACCTCAGCTGATCCACCCGCCTTGACCTCCCAAAGTGCTAAGATTACAGGCATGAGCCACCATGCCCAGCAGGAACCCCTTTTAATTACCATAGAATTTATGCTAATTAGATGACTTAGGATGGGACTCCTACATAGCCTCAGGATGGGCACCCCCACCTCCTGGAAGGGATAGAGCTGCAGGAGATTAAACTCTAAAAATGTCATTAAACTTCTTGATTAAACTCATCAAGAAGATATGTATAGCAGAAATGCTTAGGGATATCTGAAGAATTTGACAGAATCACGTTAGTATTGGAAGACTTTGATACAGCTCTTTTGGAATTTACAGATCAATAAAACAAAACATTAAAAGGATATAAATGAGAAGAGTAACATAATTAACAACCTTGAAATACATCTGATAACCTATGAATAGGCAATACTCATTCTTGCTTTGCTTTTCTGCTTATACCCAAAAACCATTTATAAAAATTGACCCTTTATTCAATTACAAACAAAAAATAAACAAAAGCCTTAATTAATTATTCAAACCATAAGCTTTTTAGGCCACATTTTCAGACCACAGTGCAGTAAAAACACAAATTAATGAAATCACAGCCTCCCCCCACTCTCCCCTAAAAATTTCCTACTTGGAAATTTTTTAAAAATACTATCCTTAAAATAAAATTTTTTTTTGTTCAGAAAGAAAATTGTAACAGAAATCAAAACTTGTTTGGGATTAATGACACATAAGCTCTTAGTTTCAATACCTTCAGAATGAACTTCTGGAGGGAGAATCAGAATTGTTGCCCTCCTGGGTAAAACTCCTTTGTGGATTTCCACAGCAACCAGCATAAAGAGTCACTGTTGTCAAGGACCTCTATGGCCTGCTCACACCTGGCTCTCCAACTTCCTCTCTTATCTCTCTCCCCTCTATCAGTTTCCTTCAACCACACCACCTTTTTTTCATCCAGCAGAATGCCAACGTGGTTCCGGTCAACCCTTTGCCCTGCCTGTACATCACTGCTTCGGACCAGTGTTATGCAACAGATCTTCCTGTGGAGATGGGAATATTCCGTGCCTGGGACATCCCATACACCAGCCCCTCTCCATCAGAGGCTGCAGAGCACCTGAATGTGACTATGGCAACTAGGAACTGAGTTTTAAATTTAATTTGAATGTATAAAAGTTAATCAATTCAATTGGTTATCTAGTTGCTACCACTTTGGATAGCACAGCTATAAACCTTTGCCTGGATGTTTCCTTTCATTTATAATTCAGCACAAATGAAAGCTACTTTAAAAAGGTTTGTTGAAGCACCTGCGTGAAGCAGTTTCCCAAGTCACTCTCAATCCCATTACCTATTTTGTTTTCTTCATTGCACTTATTGCACCTGTTTATCGTCTTCCTCTCATTTACTGTGGAATGGAAGCTCTTTCAGGGCAAGAAACTTGTCTTTCTCATTGTTGTATTTTAAAGGTAAATAATAGATGCTCAATGATTAAGCATTGGCTGACTAATTGACCGACGGGATAAAGTTAATTCATAGAAAAACTCAAGCTTTAAATGTCTTTATAATTAGAAAACTTTAAGAATAAACTACTCAGTATTCAACTTAAGAAGCCAGATGAAACACAAAGTAAGTTCCTCCCCCCACCAAGAAAAATAAGTTTGAGGAGAGAATCAATATGACCAATAGTCAATTAATACACAGGTGGTATAGTAGTCAATTAATATAGAGATGGTATAGTAATATACAGTAGAATAGTAGAAATTCATGACATTCTTGATCTTGAGTGGAGCCTGAGGCTGAAAATATTGTTTTAACTTAGGTCAATCTATGGATGGATCGCTTCTGGTTTATTTACATGGGCTTCTAGGGTTCTTGTGAGGCTCCCCCTATGGTCATGGCACAGGCTATGCTTCTCCAGCCTATCCACAGATGCCCCATCAGAAGAGATCCAGATCTCTGGGTTGGGGGAGCTGTGGTTCCCATCTGTGTGACATGACTACTTCCTTTAGCCCTTCACCTGTCCACACTACCTAGCAGGAGCAGAGCTTACACTCTGAATGTGAGTTCTGTCTGGTTATTGGGAAACATCAAAGAGCTTCCATAAAAGATGGCTTTGGGGAATCAAGGATAACCTATCCGAAACATAATGGAATCTGAGCATCTTTCAATTTTCTTCTAGTTCATAGGTCATCTTTAGAACAGGAAAACTTCTCTCAACACAGGCCAAAAGTCACTCACTCGTTCATTCAGCAGATAGTTTTTAAGTTCCTGCCTTGTACCAGGTGCTGTGCTAGTTACTGGCATGGGAAGAATAGTGGTAATTTATAAAGTATTCCACGATTTACAAAACACTGTTGTAAGTAGTATCTTAGGAAAAGTATTCTATTCAATTAACAGATTCTAATTATTTGGTACTTTATTCATTTGCCAAACAGCATAAGACATTATCCCTACTTGTGAGAAGGTGAAGAAGTTAATAGCCTATTGAAAATAGAAGATTAACATTCTAACTGTAATTTAACAGATTATACACTGTGGTGGAAAGATCATGACTTCAAGGGATAGACTTTTCTGTGATAGATTCCAGCCCCTCCACTTCCCAGCAGTGAGGCCGTGAACAGATTTCTGGAGTGCTGTTTTTCTAAGCCTCTGTTTTCTTCCTCTATAAAACAAGAAAAATATCTTCCTTGTAGGATTATTGAATTTGGAAGAAAAGCATAGCTCTTAGCATAGGCTCTGATACACTATTTACTATCGTGATCATACTAATAAGAGCTACAATTTTTGAGAGCCCTCAAAAATTGTAGCTCTTATTAGTATAACCACGATAGTAGATAGTGAAAAAATACATATTAAAATAAGGAGGACTGAGGAGATAACACCAGCTGAGTGGTTGCAGATGAGGTAGAATTTTTGACCTACCAGACTGGCAAATATGAAACCTTTTGATAATACTCATTTTTGTAAAAGTTGTAGGTAAATAGTGCTTACAAATAATCTTGGTGGAATGTAAAATAGCACAACTTCTTTTAAAGACCATTTGACCATGTCTGGCAAATAAAAATGTACTTATCTTTTTCCTTAGCAATTCTTCTAGAAATTTGCTGAACTTGTTAATGTATAAAAAATCATGTACAAGGATGATTTATAATGACGTGCATAGGGAACTGATTAAATAAGCTGTGGTACCTTAGATAGGAAGATTCCAAGTGATCATTAAAAAGACTGAAGTAGATCTATATATACAATTAAGAAATGCTCTGCAAAATAGATTATTAAATGAAAATAGAAAGTTGCAGAACTATGTGTATAGTATGCTTCCATTGTCAAAAACATGTACAAATGGACATGCATACAAAAATCTCTGGAAGGATATACAAGATATTATTAACTCTAGTTTAAACAGGACTTGGTAAATATGAGAATGAGAATGAGGAGAAAACTCTTTCCCTTGTTCATTATTTCATACTATTTGAAGTAGTAGAAACTATACCTCTTTTTTAAAGTAAATAAATATTATCAAAACAAGTGAATCTATACAATGTCTATTATGGGAGGTCAGAGAAAAGAGTGATTAGAGAGGTGATCCTAAGTTTCAAACAGAGTCCATCCAGGGAAAATGAATCCATACCAGGTTTCCAAATAAAGAGAATTTATTTTGGGGGACTCATTACAAAGATATGGGTGTGTTGGAAGTCTGGGGAGCCAAACAGGATTAGTGAGGCAGCCCAGAGATGAGTGATGGCAAAAGCTGTCACCAGAGCCCAGAAGCTAGAGTTGACTGTGAAGGAGGGAAGTCACTCCTCAGAGATGCCGCTCTTCAGAGATGTCTTCTGGATCTCACCTCTTAATGGATGAACCTATCTGGAAGCCAGTTAACAAGAGCATCTGGGAAGTGGAGTTCAGGGATGAGCTTCCTGCACATGGAGCAGAACAGAAGAAAGGTGGCAATGAATCCAAAGGCAAAAGGTAAACGACTGGCATGTTCTGTGATGCTTGGTAGTCCTCTACAAAGGTAAAAATGGAATAGAGCTTTCAACAGTGGAGGATGTTTAGAGTATAAGGAGATGAGAATGCCGGACATAAAGATGAGCATGAAGCGTTAAGAATTGAGGAAGCCATCCCAGATGGAGTAGCTGGAGATGAGATTGGTCTGGGAAGGTGGATCCACATCGAGTGTGGTTTTGAAAACCACGAATTTATGGAGAATCATAGTGAAATAACAGTGTTTTAGGCAAACTAGAAGGACATCTCTGCAGAGGACAGATTGAAAAGGGCCAAAATTGAAGTTGAGGCTGTCTTTAGAAAGGCACTTCCTAACAAATGAGCACTTCCTAACAATTGTACCCAATTAATATTGGATTTAGAAACCCTCAACAAAATCAATCTGATCTAATGTATTTTATTTCCCTTTTAAAATTTAGAAACGGAAGAAGCTTCATGCTCACAGAGCATTATATTTCTCAAAAAGAAATTCCTATCTTTTTTTTATTTTCTAAGATAATTTTTCTTTGATAGGTCACAGGAATATGGGCTGTGCTACTAATTCATAGCAAAGAAAAAAGTTTGGAGGCTACATTCTGGATAATCATGGTCAACCTTGAATTATTCCAATAATTTAGTATTAGGTCAGTGTTTTTCTGAATTAGTCATATAATATCTTCAGTTTTTCACTTTATTTTTTAAGAAACAGTTCTAGCTTCCAGACCCAGGGTCCTACCTGGGTTCTTTATTGAGGTCATCTTTGTTTTGTCTGCCTCACGCCCTGTCTTCTTCTGAGGATGCCGCCTTCTTCCTTGGGTGATAACTGTGTGTGGTCTCAGTTCTCCGCTCCTATGGCCACAAGTGTGAGCCCACACCCACACCAATTACAGCCCCTTCCTCAAATATTTTTGAGCTGAAGCTGGGGTGGAGATGTGGTTTCTCAATGTGCAGTGAGACTGAATTTCGCCCATGTTGTTTACCATAGATCAGAGAGAATGAAACTCGCGTGTTAAAAGAGGCAGAGGAAGAAAACAAAAACGAAAGGCCTTGTCCCTGGCTCCAGTTGTTGGCAGGACCTGGCTGCATCTCTGCTCTTACCACAGCTATGTGAACCAATGCTTTCCACTTTTTGAGCAAGATGATTTGAGTTGGGTTTCTGTCACTTGCAATCATAAGAAACTTGTCAAATATAACCCTGCAAGTATATGCAAACTTTTAGGGATAGTGGGTCCATAGCTTTCATCAGATTCTTACAGGGGCCAGGGACCCAATGGAGGTTAAGATTTTTTTCTTCTAGACACTCTGGTGGGCTGTTAGCCTTTTTTGTGGTCCTTGAGCTCTTCATCCAGAGATCAGCCAACTGTAAACTTAAAATCCTAAGTCTCCAGTGATTGAACGAACCCCTCTTTTTGCCAAAGAGATCCCAGAAGAATCTTAAAAATTGACTTTCCAGCCATAACAGGGCTGGAGATCAGATGTATCTTTTTATACCCCCTCTCTTTTGCAGACGGAACAACTGACCAGCATTAATATTACCATAGCGATCATAAGACTGACAGAACAGATTCTTTGTGGTAATCAGGTAGCAAGTTACAAATGTTACCTAAGGCCATGGCAGGCAAGGGTTAAGTCATGCACCCTTACCCTTGAAAAGTAAACTATGTTCTAACTGATACAAGGTTTTTCTTTTTCTCTAAAAGCTAAATAAGCACTGGCCCTGAGATAAGCCATATTAAAACAATTTGCAGCTCCATCAGATGCTGACTGACCCCAGCCCCCGTTCCACCAGCCGTAACTGTAGCTTTTATTGGACAAGAGACTGATTTCCGTCACTTCTCCAGATGAGAAGGCCACTGGCCATGGACTGGTTCTGGCCGGTTTACAGAGATTGTGCACAGGCATGCCTTCATGTCCTGGAAAGACCTTTTGACATACAGTGCCTAATTGTAATACATTTAAATCTTAAGTCTCCACTCTAAAGCAAACATGGGCTGTATGTTACATGCATGCTTGTTTAATATGCATGTGTTAGGCCTGCTTTCATGAATATTCATAGCTCCTCCCATAATCTGTTGAATATGTATGTTTAGCCAACCTCTTCATCACAAAGCTCCCACCCAACCCCTCCTCCTTTGAAGTGCTAGACTCTGGGCTCTTGGCCAAAGGCTCGCTTCCCAGACTATGGGATGGCCACCTTGCAGGCTGTAACTCTTTATAAAAAATAAAGTCTCTTTCTCTCCTTTTTTCCTTTTCGTTCTTGTTGCCCAGGCTGGAGTGCAATGCTGCAATCTCGGCTCACTGCAATCTCTGCCTGCCGGGTTCAAGCTATTCTCCTGCCTCAGCTTTTCGAGTAGCTGGGATTATAGGTGCCCACCACCACGCCTGGCTAATTTTTTGTATTTTTAGTAGAGATGGGATTTCACCATGTTGGCCAGTCTGGTCTTGAACTCCTGACCTCAGGTGATCTGCCTGCCTCGGCCTCCCAAAGTGCTGAAATTTCAGGCACCATACACTGTGCCTGGCCGAATTTTGGTGTGTGTGTGTGTGTGTGTGTGTGTGTGTGTTTTAAATTAACACTACTAACATATGGTATGCACCAAATCCAGAGATCATCATTTCAGTGGAACTGAGAAACCGTTCTGGAAGGGGCTTCTTCCTGGAAGAAAGAGCTTTGAGGAGTGTGAAGAGGTCCCTGTTTGTTGGCAATGAGGGCGGATGGATTGTATGAAAGGTTTTCATTACCACACAGAGTCTGTATGATCTCTATGTTAACATTAGTGCTGGTCAGTTGTTCTGTCTACAAAAGAGAGGGGTATAACAAGACACATCTGACCTCCAATCTCATTATGGCTAGAAAGTCAATTTTTAAGGTTCTTCTGGGAACACTGGGAATCCACTAGAGCATGGATTCTGGAACTAGGTTGTTTGGAGTTGAATCTCAGCTCTTCTTCTAGCTAACTTTGTAACCTTATATTAGTCACTTAACTTCTCTGTGCTTTAGTCCTCCCATCTGCAAAATAGGGAAGCATACAACCATCAGACACCCCAGACTGCCCCCTTGCCAGCTAAAGAACAGACAGAAAGACCAAGGCTCTTTCCCAACAATCCCAGTGAAAGACCCAGAAATTAGTTTGATTGGCCATCCATGGGTCATGTGCCCATTTATGAGCCAATCAGAAGGATAGTACAGTCTGATTGGTTAGCTCTGTGACCCTCTATGGACTTTGGAGAGGGGCTCATTATAAGCTGCATAATTTGAAAATGGAGCAGCAACTGTTCTCCAGAGGAAATCAGGCATCTGTGAGCAGCATCAAGGAAAACAGACATTGGGCAGACACAAACAGTGGTTATTTACTAATGGCTCCACTGTGGTAGACTGTGAGCCTCCTGAGGGTGGAGGCCATGCTCAGCTTTTCTGAGCACAGCCTTAGAATTTGTGAGCCTGCAGTAAGCACTCAGTAAATGACTTTTGCTTCACCTTGGCTAGTCCCAAGCCTGGGTCACATAGAAAACTTCTTGACTATAAATGCTATGATTCCATCTTACTTTTTAGGCAGAAAAGTCTGGAGCAATACTTGTGGCCAGAAATATAACATACACTTTTCAAAAACCCTTTTCTGACTTTGCTCAAAGTTACAAATGGCATTTCAATAGCTTCAGATGAAGCAGCAGACCTCAAAAATGTCTTTGGAAACTCTCAGTTGGGGATAATGAGGGTCTTTAAAACATATGAGGGACTACCCAGGCCTAGTGGTGTTACTTTAAATGGGCTCTCACATGGACACCATGGAGAGCTCTGACCTTCCTTCAGAGTCTGGTGAGTGCTAAGTGTCTGTGGGGATGTTTGTGGGGACCTTGTCACAGCAGATTTATGGCCTTGGGTGGCTTGGGAAGGAGGCCTCCCAGGATGCAACTGGGTGTTTCCCCTCAGCTAATATGCTGTGGAGATGAAGCGTTTGCCTGCCTGTAAATCTGCTTAGCCCAAATGCCGAGACAGTTCTTTAAAGGCAAGGATAATCTGACCAATATAAAAACGCAGATGGAACCCGCCTTGTTAAATGTCACAAAACAAGGGAATTAGGATAATAACAAGAATAAGGAGAAAACCTTTCTTTGTCTTCTTGCCAGGAGCTCAGAGGCCTTTCCAATGGGGAAGTGCTGCTGGGTAGGCTCAGGAAGGGGGATTAGGTGACCAGATGCCTCCAATCCCACCATGAGAGGTGAATCTGGGGTAACCAGCCTTTAGAAGGTTTTGGCCTCTTTTGTAAGGTACAAGAACACCATTGGGAAAAAAACACATTTTAAGATCCTAACGGGTCATCTTTTGTTGGACCAAAGAAAGAGAGAAAGGAAGGGAAAGAAAAGGGGAAGTGGGGAGAGAGAGAGAGAAAAAAAAATGTGTATAATGTGTCTGGCACTATGCAGATGATGACCTCATTATCTCCTGTTGCTAGTAAGAAAGGAAGACCTGGAGAAGGAGGTACCTCCTGGAGAAGGCTTGTCACCATGAGGGAGTGGGAGCTAATCAGTGCACAAGTGGCTTTGAAACACAGGGACAGCTGGTGGAGGAAGAGGAAGTGAAGGAAACTGTTGGGTCTAAGGAAAGACTTCCCCTTCATCCTCTAAAGTTTCGCTGAAAAATCACTAAGAGGCAGGTTAATAGGAGAAAAGGCACACAAATTTACTTGATCATACTTTTACGAGACACAGGAGCCTTCAGAATGATGATCCAAAGATTCAGGAGAAATTGTCCATTTTTGTGATTAGGTTCAACAAAGTGCTAACAGCCATATGAAAATATGACTGGACAAAGATGGTCTCATCTAACACTCATAGACTGAGTGGGGAAGCCCAGCAAGGCCTGTCTATTTGGATTCTTCTTGGCCTCTATGAACAGCATTCCATCCTTCTAGAATTCTCTCTGGAATGGGGGTCTTATGACCTACAGCCAAACGAAGTAGGCCAAATCATTTCATTGTTGCCAACTTTTTTTTTTTTTTTTTGAGATGGAGTCTTGCTCTGTCTCCCAGGCTGGAGTGCAGTGGCATGATCTTGGCTTACTGCAACCTCTGCCTCCCAGATTCAAGCAATTCTCTTGCCTCAGCCCTCCAAGTAGTTGGGATTATAGACGTACACCACCACACCTGGCTAGCTTTTGTATTTGTATTTTTGTATTTTTCTCCATGTTGGCCAGGCTGGTCTCATACTCCTGACCTCAGGTGATCTATCCACCTCAGCCTCCCAAAGTGCTGAAATTACAGGTGTGAGCCCCCGTGTCAGCCAGATTTTTTTTTTTTTCACAGAAAAGGCCAAGAGAAAGTTAAGTAATATTTTAATTATTTTAATATATTGATATTTTTTGGCCGGCTTTAGGGAAAAGGGATTCTGGTTTCTATGACCTGCCTTGGAGAAGAGAAATTCTAGTTTCTGTGGGCAGCCTTGGGAGAATGGGACTGGGAGACAGGAAGGCAGGAGAATCAGAAAAACTTTTGCTTCTGAGACCTTCATTTTGGGATATTGTTTTCTGAGTCCCAGCAGCATGATAGTGAATGCCTTCTGTTACATCCTGCCAGCACCATTGATGTTTCTGCTGGAAACTTCTTCAGCCCCTTCCTTTACTCAGATTGTTCCCTTGGAATCTGTCATGATCTTCCATGCCCCTCCACTGGGCATAGTTGATTGGTCAGAGGTGGGCAGCTGACTCAAGCTGAGCCAATGATAGCATTCTTACCATCCTGGCCATGGCTGATTGGCCCAGGTATGCACCTCTAATCCACTTGACTCAGTAAGCCCCTTCCCTAGGAATTTATGTTGGAACCAAAGAGCTTGTCAATCCAGTGTCTCTCTGGTGGATGAAGTTAATATGAAACTGCTGCCAGGAGTTTGATGTTATTTAAGGCCTGGGCTCCATTAGTTCCTGAGGCCTGTCACTGCCTTTCTTGTGGCTGACCGCTCAACCCATCCTTGGATTTTCTTATACCTTTATTGCTTTCGTAGTTTCCAGTGCTTCTGTTACTTATGACTCAAAGAGCCCTAACAGTACAGGCACTTAACATGATGGTCCTAAGACGGAAAGTAGAGGGTGGTTGCCAGGGGTTAGAGAAGGGAGAATGGGGGACTGCTGTTTAATGGGAAAAGAATTTCAGTTTTGCAAGAAGAGCTCTGGAGATTGTTTGCACAGCAGTGTGAATGCACCTTACACCGCAGAACTGTACACTTACAGATGGTTAAGACGGTACATTTTATGTTATGTGTATGTTACTCCAATATTTAAAAATGCTCCTGAGAAGAACAAAACAAAAACACCTCTCTCCCGAATCTCTGAATCAAGGGTCAGCTTTGCTGCAAGTTCACTGCCAATTATTTTCTTGACATCAGCTTTCTGTCTGAGCCTGACATCACCTTTGTGTCTAACCCCAGTCTGACTCTCCCCTGCCCTTGTAGGTTCCATTGTTAGTTGTCCCTGCCTTGTGTGACCTCATTTTAATAGCGTGGAGTCTCTGTGACCTCATTCTAATAGTGTGGAGTCTCTTAGGCCTAGCTGTAACAAGCAACCCAGAAAATAAATTGGCTCCATCAGAAACAGACTCATTCAGTTCCCTCCAAAGTCATGTATAAATAATGTGGGGTCCTCAGCTCTGTTGCCAACCAGCTCAGATAACTAGCAGGTGCCTGAGCAGATGCACATGTGTGAAAGGGAGGTCTTCGGTCTGGATATGAGTCCCACTAAGAGCAAGAGAAAGAGGCTTTGATCACAGCTCAATTTTAACATCCTTTTGTGTAGCTGAAATTGGGGGGAGTGGCTTTTAATGGACACAATCTGGTCCTGATCCATGAAATACATTCTCTCCCAGAGGCAGACTCCTCAGCAAGTTGGCTGCATGAAGATGATGAGGCGATAGGACAGCACATCTTCCTGCTTTGGGGAGCTTTTCACCAAGAGCTGAGCCAGACGCAAAGCAATGAACAAAGACAGGATTTCAATAAAGAAAACTCGAGAGCTGAATTGTGTTGAAAAGACCTCGCAAAACCAAATGCCTAGCTTTGTCCTCCAGATCTCAAAATATTTTGAATTTGTGTGTATAATATTCTTATCCACAAACTGACAAATCCTTTGCTTTTCCAAATATGCTATTATAAATATACAAATCTTCAAAACTCATTTAAAGGGAATTGACTTGTAGAGGTGGAAATCTCCCAAAAGCGGTGAATAGAAAGGGATTTTTATAACATATTGTGGGGAAGGGAGTTTGAGTTTTAAAAGACATGAAAGAAGCAATGGGGAGGAGGGTACGAGAGCAGCCTGCTGAAACACATTTCTTTTTCTAAGCTAAATGCAGAAGGCGTTTTAAAGTGCAAAGTGTAAATTTTTTAAAGTCCTTTGGCTTTAAATATGTGCATGTGGGTATCTGTGAGAATGTCCTGATAAGCCAGCTCCTCTGCCTGTGTGTCGCATTCACATTCTGGGCAGCAGCAAAATGATTTGATTTTACCCAATACAAGAAGCTACTAATAAAAATGGAATTGAAATAAATTACCATCATGAGAACGCTAGCTACTGGACTTTGAGGGAAGGCAAGATTCATGAAACTGTGCAGCATGAAAAAAAATTACAGGTTGGGCACAGTGGCTCACACCTGTAATCCTAGCACTTTGCGAGGTTGAGGAGGGTGGATTGCCTGAGCTCAGGAGTTCAAGACTAGCCTGGGCAACATGGTGAAACCCCATCTCTACTAAAATACAAAAAATAGCTGGGTGTGGCAGTGTGCACCTATAATCTCAGCTACTTGGGAGGCTGAGACAAGAGAATTGCTTGAACCCAGGAAGCAGAGGTTGCAGTGAGCTGAGAATGCAGCACTGCACTCCAGCCTGGGTGACAGAGTAGAATTCCATCTCAAAAAAAAAAAAAAAAATTACAGTAAGTCCCTTCTGAACATCCTGATTGGGAAGCTATGGTAAAACTGCCAGCTCTCTCTGGTGGAGCCAACTGTCTGCTGGTGTCAGCTGTGCTTGGCACTTGGTGCTGCTTGGATCCAGATGAGCCCCTGCTCTACTCTTGCTTTTCATATCTTTTTCTTCTATTTCAAAAGACACACACAGGCACTGGAGTGTTTCCATAACTACCTCAAAGAAAAGGGAATTCACCTTTTCAAGATGGCCAATAGCTCTGAAAGAAGTTGTTTAGGGCTTAGAAAAATGGACAGAAATATATATTATATCTTCACAAACTCTTTAGAAATGGACTTGGACAAAGTTATAAAATAGACAAGGACAAATTCCACTGGCATCACCCTGCCGTGATCACCTTGGCGTGCTTTTCGGCACCTTACTCTGGTACCCTGTGAGCTATGGACCTCCTCAACCTCTTTTCCATTCTGCAGATCCCTCTCCTTTCTAGGGAATAACAGGTGATAATGGTACAGTCACCAGATAACGAACTTCACTTGATGGCCTTTCAAAGGAAGAAGTCTCTAATTTAATTAGAGCATACATTTTTTGAAAGTTCTTGCAGTCCAGTTGGCCATATTGGTAGGTATTGAAACCACACCAGAAATCCAGTGAGAGAGGGAGATTGGAGGAGTTGGGAGTCATGGCACTTTCTCTGTCTACGGGCTGCTGTTCGGTTTCAGTCTTGGTATTTGACTAACTTCTTTTTCTCCAGAATATATCAGTGTACTTTTTTGCTCATGGGTTTACCAGAAACAAAAGTAACTGCTTAATATTTAAATAAGGTCATCATTATTACTATATTAGTCTGTCCTTGCATTGCTATGAAGAAATACCTGAGACTGGGTAATTTATAAAGCAAAGAGGTTTAATTGGCTTACAGTTCCACAGGCTGTGCAAGAAGCATAATGCTGGCATCTACTCAGCTTCTGGGGAGTCCTCAGGAAGCTTATAGTCATGACAGAAGGCAAGAGGGGAGCAAGCACATGTTATATGGCAGGAGCAGGAGCAAGAGAAAGAGAGGGAGGAGGTGCCACGCACTTTTAAACAACCAGATCTCAGGAGAACTCTCACTATCGTGAGAACAACAACAAGGGCATGGTGGTAAACCATTCATGAGAAATCCACTCCCATGATCCAATCACCTCCTGTTAGGCCCCACCTCCAAACAACAGTAAATTGACATGAGATTTGCTGGGAACATGGTTCGAAACCATGTCAACTAACTAACAAAAAGGACAGTACTGCAGCAAAAATAGTGTGCCCATCAACAAAGATGGCGCCCAGCTTTTGCGGTCTCACTGCGCTCTTCCCCCTTTACATTTCCTAATGTTACCCATGTGGCTCAGGTGTGTGTGGGGCCAGCCAGCCTTCCAGAATGCGGCTGGGGAAGAGGCATTTTGGTCCTGTCATTTTGATGCCAAAGAGACATCCACATCTGTATCACTAGACTTGATAATTCTAACCTCTTTAGGGAGTTTGATTTTATATGACAAACTGTAAAGCTGTCATCCAGAATGAGCCCTGATCATTCATTCATTGGTCAGGTTAAGCATGTGTGATGATGGTTCTTTCAATCACTAGTTCCAAGGAGTCAGCTCTTGTGGTTTGCAGGTAGCTAGGAAGGTCCAGGATTGCACCAGGCACGCATACTCACCTACATATGCACACACAGAAGCATGGACACACAAATACACTTGATGGCATCGAGGTGATTGGCAGCTGCTATTGCTACAGTATTTGGCATAACAAAAAGATTCGGAGAAGAGCAGGTTGTTAAATTTAACAAACAAACAAACAAAAAAAAAACCCCACATATTCAGTGAATTACATATCTGCTGTATATAAGATACTTTCCCAGTATTTCTCTGGACCAAGATCCAGGCCTACTTTTTTGCTTAAACAGGCAGAACAGATGTGCTAACTTAGGCCCTGAGGTGTCACATGCTGGGCTTGTGTGTGTGCATTATACATGAGTCCTAAGCCTTCTAAACAGACTTCATGGGCTACTAGAAGCACATAAAGTATATTCTAGCTCAGTGCCATTAAGTGTGTTTGTGTGTGCATGCTTATGTGTGTGCATATGTGCATATGCGTGCTTGGTATTATATGTTGGGAAAACTCTAAAAACTGACGAAGGCCAGGCATGGTGGCTCGCACCTGTAATTCCAGCAGTTTGGTAGGCGGAGACAGGAAGATTGCTTGAGCCCAGAAGTTTGAAACCAGCCTAGGCAAAAAAAGTGAGACTTCATCTCTACAAAAAACAAAATTAGCTTGGCATGGTGGCACATGCCTGTGGTCTCAGCTACACATGAAGCTGAGGCAGGAGGACCCACTTGAGCCCAAAAGGTCAAAGCTGTAATGAGTCATATTTGTGCCACTGCACTCCAGCTTGGGTGACAGAGTGAGATCCTGTCTCAAAAAAACAAAAAAAAACAAAAAACAAAAAAGAAACTAACAGCAAAAACAACAACAACAAAAAACCCAATGCAAAACACATTGAAGGCAGCATGGAGGTGTCCTATTCCCTGGCAATGCTGAGTCACTTACTGTTCCCCAAAAGGTGCCAAGGTGTTCCACACTCCTGTTTTTGCAGCCATGTCTGGACTGCCAGGAATGCCCTCTCCTGTTCATGATTCAAGGCTCAGCTCAGGCACCCCTTTCAAAGCTGTCCCCTACAGTATCAGGCAGTTAAGCACGTCTCCCTCGGCGTTCACTGTACCTTGCATCCTTCTCTGCTAGAACATCAAGCTTTGTAACCAGTGTTTATTTATTGTTTTCTCTTCTTTGTTGGCTCAGTGAGAGCAGGGAGTATGCCAGACAAGAGAGCTTCCTGTGGCCACAAGCCTGCACCGTGTGGGGCATGAAGGCACTCGGCTGTGGGGAAAACATTAATGCAGGCTGGTTACTGCCCCCCAGGGACCCATCTGCGGAATGCTGTTTGTGTGCACTGGGCATTTGACTGTAATATAACAAGTGACCACAATCTTTCTGACATATTAGAAGAGTTTCTGAGGGCTTCAAAGCAAAATCTCAAACCAAGGGAGAGAATGTGTTTACTTCCAGTTTCATTTGAAGGATATTCTGATGTTCCAGAAGTGTTTTTGAAAATGAACGGATTCCATTCCAGGTATGATCGACTTTCTCGATGCCAATTGCTTATGAGACAGAAAATTTTAATTTTGCGGCTCATCTTGGTTCTTGCCATCCATCCATTTACTTGTCTGGCTAATGTTTTATTGGGCATCTGAACTTCAACTCCTAAATTATTTCATGTACCTGCACATGACACTAAAATCTTTAATCAGACAATGTGTTGTAATGTGGGATTTAGAAATTTTGGAAATAAGGTCATTGTATTAACCATATGTGGCAACCCTTGCCCCCAACTTAATTTTTCCTTTGAGAAGCCCTGGGAGGAGAGAGATCCAAGATGGCTGATCACTAGCAGCTCGGGATTGCAGCTCCCACTGAAAGAGCAGAGAACGAGAGGACGCCACACTTTCAGATCAATTTTTGTTGCTCACACACCAGGAGATTCCCAGCGGAGGAGCCCCACCTGTCGCCAGCGCGACTCTTGAGGCCGGTGAGGCGGTTTTGCCGCTGCCTTGGTGTGGCGGTTCTTGGTGCAGAGTCAGAAAAGCACCATCAATCTTAAAGCCGCTGTTTTGGCCGGAGCAGTGGGTTGCTCAGATTCTAGCGCCGGGAATCAACAAGTTGGACGTCCATTCAGAAACCCAACTATAAAGACGGTAATTATAAAGACCACAGATGGATAAATCTATAAAGAAGGGAAGAAAACAGCCTAAAAAGGCTGAGAATACCCAAACTCAGAACGCCTCTCCCTCTACAGGGGATCACAGTTCCTCATCAGAAACAGAACAAGGCCTGATGGAGAAAGACTGTGTTCCATTAGCAGAAGCTGGCTTTAAAAAGTGGATGATAAGAAACTTCTGGGAATTAAAAGAACTTGTTCTAACCCAATGCAAAGAAACTAAGAACTTTGAAAAAAGGTTTGACGAAATGTTAACAAGAATACACAATTTAGAGAGGAATATAAGTGAATTAATGGAGCTGAAAAATACAACACGAGAATTTTGCGAACTATGCACAAGTTTTAACAGCCGAATTGATCAAATAGAAGAAAAGATATCAGAGGTCGAAGACCAACTTCATGAAATAAAACAAAAAGACAAGATTAGAGAAAAAAGGATAAAAAAGAACGAGCAAAGTCTCCAAGAAATATGGAACTATGTGAAAAGACCTAATCTACGTTTGATAGGTGTACCTGAATGTGACGAAGAGAATCAATCCAAGCTGGAAAATACGCTTCAGGATATTATTCAGGAAAACTTTCCCAACCTAGCAAGGCAGGACAATATTCAACTCCAGGAAATACAGAGAACACCACAAAAATATTCCTCAAGAAGGCCAACCTCAAGGCACATAATTGCCAGATTCACCAGGGTTCAAATGAAAGAGAAAATACTGAGGGCAGCCAGAGAGAAAGGTCAGGTTACCCATAAAGGGAAGCCCATCAGACTCACAGCAGATCTCTCAGTAGAAACCCTACAAGCCAGAAGAGAGTGGGGGCCAATATTCAACATCCTTAAAGAAAAAAACTTTCAACCCAGAATTTTACATCCAGCCAAACTAAGCTTCATAAGCGAAGGAAAAATAAAATCTTTTGTGAACAAGCAAGCACTCAGAGATTTCATCACCACCAGGCCTGCTTTACAAGAGCTTTTGAAAGAACCACTACAAATAGAAAGGAACAACTAGTATCAGCCTTTCTAAAAAATACCAAAAAATAAAGAACATCAACATATTTAAGAAATTGCATCAACTAACGGGCAAAACAGCCAGCTAACATTAAATGACAGTATCAAACACACATATATTGTTATTAATTTTAAATTTAAATCGACTAAATCCCCCAATCCAAAGACACAGACAGGCAAAAAAAGCCAAGACCCATTGGTATGCTACATCCAGATCCATCTCACATGCAAGGATACATAAAGACTCAAAACAAAGGGATGGTGAAAAATTTACCAGCCAAATGGAGAGCTAAAATAAATAAATAGAAAGCAGGAGTTGCAATTTTTGCTGATAAAATAGATTTCAAAGCAATAAAGATCAAAAGAAGCAAAGAAGGATATTACATAAAGATAAAAGGATCAATGTAACAAGAAGAGCTAAAGATCCTAAACATATATGCACCCAATACAGAAATACCCAGATATATAAGACTTACAAAGAGACTTGGACCCCCACACAATAATAGCGGGAGACTTCAACATCAATATTAGATAGATCAATGAGACAGAATGTTAACATCGATATCCAGGACTTGAACTCAGATCTGGAACAAGTAGACTTAATTAACATTCATAGAACTCTCCACTTTAAATACACAAAATATACACTCTTATCAGTACTACATCACACGTATTTACAGGTTTAAATGAAATATTGGTTGGCTGCTTGTTAATTATTTTATTCCCTCATGTTTTTTTATGTCTCTATTATTAAACACAATTACAGGCATACCCAGTTTTAGACTGCATTCTAGCCCGGGCAATAAAGCAACACCCCTGTTCTCTCTCCGTCTTCCTCTTCCTCTTCCTCTTTCTTCCTTTCCTGTATTCTTTTTCTTTTTTTTTTTTTTTTAATTCTTTTTCTTCCTTTCAAAAAAAAAAAAAAAAGTTTTTTGTTTTAATCACCATAATATTAAACTGCCTATGTCAGAATGGGCATGTGCATCCTTGAAACTTCCAATCACTGAGATAAATCCTGTTTTTAAAAAATGAAGTCTAGGACCCAGGACAGGCTGATCAGTGATTTCCTGTGGTGGTGGCTGTGACACAGGGCCACTATCTTAGGGTGCCAAGCATATTTTTTAGGGCATACACCAGAAAAGATGCCATCTCAGTCCTCTGCATTTGTGAGTTATTGGTGGTCCACGGGTAATCTCATAAGACTGATACAATATGCTCTCTTCTATTTTTTTTTTTTTTAAGAAAAGGAGAAGTAGTTTTCAGTGATTAGGGAGTTGAGATATCTTTTTCCTCCATTGTCTCGATCTCACTTTTACAATCTACTCATAAGAAAGTATGTAAACATTTTTTAAAAGCAAAACAATCAGAACATGTTGATTGGAGTATTTATTGAGTTTGCACAGTGCACTACAGGAGCATAGTGGTCTGCCTTCTCCAAGTACACACTGGCCTGTGTGGGGACCACAGCTGATGATGCACGGACAGGGCTCATGGCCTCTGTTCCCTCCCAGCCTTTGGGTTAAAGGAAGGGAAGGAGACCCCAAGGGACAGAGGATGCTGAGAGCTAAAGAGGTGGAGAGCAGGAGTCACACTACTGAGGGTGTTGACCATTTTCTCTGCGTATCTATCTTCCATGGATGGGCCTGCTGCCCAGGGGACCCAGTGACTTCCGCAGAAACCTCCTGGCTCTGCTGAGGTCTTCCTGGGGAGAAGCCTCATCGCTGTCCTCCTCAGAGCTGGAGCCCAGGGTGGGGGCTGCCGGCACAGGATGCAGACTGTCTTCACAGGATGCTGGCTGCCCGGGGCACCCAAGTCTGCTTGAGGACTTGAGGCTTTGGTTAAAGGAGGCAGAGGCCATACACTCAGCTGCCGTGTGGTCACAGGCACAGAGCAACTTCTCACACAGGCTTTGGCCCTCGCCTTAGAAGGAAAGAGCAGAGTAGGAGACATGAGATCTCTGAGGATAGCACTGGGAGGCCTCCACAGACCTGGCCACCCCTCAGCACTTCTCAAAAAAAAAAGAAAAAAAAAAAAAAAAAAAGAGAAGCCCTGGGACTCCACTCATGGAGTGACCAGCAAGCTGCAAGCTCTGTCCCCTCCATGCAGCGAGAAGGCAAAATATGGTGGGCTCTGACAAAGAAAGAGGAAGCAGGTAACAGTCACTGAGAGTTTATTACGTACTTGACACAAGGAAGGCGAGAAGAAAGCCAAGTACTGTCCTCCAGCAACCAACTCTAACCTGACTGGAGGGAGATGGGTACAGAAAATAGAAGACAGCTCATTCCCTCTCAAGCATCTCTGACACTCCTTCTATAGGATAGGGGCTGAGGGAGCCCCTGAAAATGTAGGTGAAAAGATTCAGTCCCTGTCCTCAAAGGGCTCAAGGTCTAAGGGGCATATACACATAACTCACCACAAAACAGGATATTTAGGCTATGGCCATGGGGATTTGGGGTTACCAGTGAAGCAAATCCTGGTCCCATAGGAGGTCAGGGTAACCTTTCAGAAGGGATGACGGGAGGAACTGGAGCAATTAACTACTATTGAGACAACGGTCTGATTATACTGAGTTCTGACATATAACAAATAGAATCAACAGCAAGTTAGAAAGAGGGAGGAGTTTGAAGCTTTACCACCCCCACTCACTTCTAGGATACATCTCAAACCAAAATGGCTCTGAATGGAAACATAGCAACATAAAGGATTTTCTTCGTTGCCTTCTTTCCTCTTCACTTACTCAAGTACTTAGTACTTAGAATCCTCAGTGCTTAGAATCCTACCTAGAACTGTTCAAGTCCTAATTTGTAGGCAGGATTCTAAGTACTGAGGATATATAAGTGCACAAGAGGTGCACAAGATGACACTGCTGCTTTCAAGGAGATTATTTAAAATTTTATTTTATTTTATTTTTTGAGACAAGGTGTTGTTCTGTCACCCAGGCTGGAGTGCAGTGGTGTAATCATAACTCACTGCAGCCTTGAACTACTGGGCTAAAGCCATCCTCCCACCTCAGCCTCTTGAATAGCTGGGACTATGGGCATGTGCCACCATACTCAGCTAATTTATTATTATTATTATTTTACCAGGGACAAGGTTCTCATTATATTGCCCAGGCTGGTTTCAAACTCAACTGATCCTCCTGCCTTGGCCTCCCAAAGTGTTAGGATTACAGGTGTGAGCCACTGCACCTGGCCTCAAGGAGCTTTTATTATGGTAGGGAAGCACATAAATAAGATTATACCAGATTCTGAAAATGTATACCTGATGAAGACATAAAGTGATTGGGAGGAGCTTCTTAACACATTCTGATCAGGGAAGTCCCCTGGAAAAGGTGATATTTGAGCAGAGACTTAAAAGATAAGGACTGAGCCATATGACGAGTTGGTGGGTAGAGAAGAGAATCTTCTAGGCTGATAGAGTTGGAAAGTCTCCATTGAACAAATGTTCCTCCCAGCCTCAATCCACTTATGGCTCCTTTATTAAAAGGATTTGACCATTGGTCTGGACAGGCTGGGTTATGATACAATAATAGCAACTCCAAATCTCAGTGGTTTATAATGAGGGAGGCTTGTATTGCATTCACGGCTCATGGAAGAGCAGATGTGAGGTGCATGTGGGGGTGCGTTCTGTTTCGGGTGTCCTCACTCCAGAACCCAGGCTGACGGAGCAGCTAGATCTTATGTGAAAGAGAAAAAAAAGGAAGAAAATACATGATCAGCCACACACACCAGCACTTACAACTTCCATCTAGAAGAGATCACACACATTCCCTTGGCTGAAGAGTGTTACCTGTGCACCCCTAACTGCAAGGGGGGAGTAAAGTATAATTTTACATTGTACCAAGAAAATGGAAAATTTTAGTGAACCGCACTAATGACTAGCTCACATGGGAAGGGTAAAGAATTTGCTTTTCCCTTAGCTGGCACATGAAATCAAGAATTTCAGATTTGGAAGTCTGGCATCAGACTCCAAGAGATTTGATCACAGCCTGAACTCTCTGCACAAAGGAGGAAAGTTGCCCTCTGCTGATAATGTCTGTCTTAGTCTGTTGGGACTTTGTATTAGTTCATTTTTACATTGCTATGAAGAACTACCTGTAACTGGGTAACTTATAAAGAAAAGAGATGTAATTGACTGACAGTTCTGAATGGCTGGAGAGGTCTCAAGAAACTTACAGTCATGGCAGAAGGCAAAGGGGAAGCAAGGCACGTCTTACCTGGTGGTAGGAGAGAGGGAGAGAGAAGGGGGATACCCTGCACACTTATCCAACAACCAGATCTCATGAGAACTCTATCAGGAGAACAGAGAAGGGGAAATCCTTCTCCATTGACTCAGTCACCTCCCACCAGGCCACTTCCCCAACACGTGGGGATTATATTGCAACATAATATTTGGGAGGAGATGAAAAGCCAAACCATGTCAGGCTTCTATAACAAAATAGCATGGATAGAGTGGCTGAACAGACAGAAATTTATTTCTTATAGTTCTGGAGGCTGGGAAGTCCAAGATCAAGGTTCTGGCACATCCTGTGCTTAGCAAGGGCCTGCTTCCTGGCTTCTAGATGGCAGCCTTCTTGCTGTGTGCTTGTGAAGGGGAAGGGAGAGCTCTTGTGTCTTCCTCCTCTTACAAGATAAACTAATCTCATCATGAGGGCACCACCCTCATGGCCTCATCAAAACCTAATAACCTCCCAAAGGCCCTACTCCCAAACACCATTACCCTGGGGTTTCTGCTCCAACATATGAACTTAGGGGTGAGGCACAAATATTCAGTCTCTAATAGTCCCTCCTATCATGTGGCCTTTCAGAGCCAGCTTTATTTCTGAACACTCTGTAATCACCCTGCAGTGAAGGAACTGTAGACAATAAGATCTCCAAAGATACTGCCAACCAAATAAATGTGCCTTAATTTCCATTACTTTAGGACCCTAGGAGCCACAGGGGGGGCCAGGTCCCAAGACCCAAAGTAACCATAAAATTGTCTGGAAGTTCAAATAAACAAAGGATCAATGAGGGATGAAGTAAATTCACACAGGGATGGCTTGTCCCGAGCCTGGAGGAAGTGTTGGGAGGATGAGCTGAGAGAGACAAGCTTGATGTTACAGATCACACAGCTACTGTGCCCCCTCAGCAATAAAACCACAAAAGAGAGATGCTTAATCTCCCTGAATCTCAGTTCCCTAAAGCACATGGCTGAAAATGCTCAGAGACCCATCAAGAAAAGCTTCTGGGCTCCTGTGTATCCAGACTGGAGCCACAAACACACACAAAAACACCCTCAGAAGGCAATAGAGAGATCGGGACTTTGATTTTTAATGATGATGGGAAAATGCCAGGAGAAGGATGGGCAGAAAAAGAAAGAGGAATGATTTTAAGCATCTCTAATGAAAGAGCCTGAGTGAGGTGAATGTGAAAAGAGGTGGATGAGAAACATAGAAAGTGAAGGTAATGAGGCTGTGCCAGTGCAGGTGGGGGAGAGTGCAGGCATCAAAAGAGGAGAGTATCCTGTGACGTGCAAAGCTGGGAAGTGTGTTCCAGGGGCCAGCTAGGCACAGTTCCCACTGGCTGGCTGCTCCCTCCTTGGAGAGAGGAGAGATTGGCTCATCTCTGTGCCTTATATGGCTGGGGCCTCCGAGTGGGCCAAAGGGATAGGTGCAGGATTTGGCTAATGCCTGTCTGGTCTTCACCATTTCTTTGTATATACCAGAGAGCAAGGGTTAAGGGGAGCTGCTTCATTTTGCCTACCCAGGATCCATTTCTTCCTCTGCTGCTCACATCACCCTGATTTCTGTCTGGGGACCCCCCTTACAAAATGTTTTGCTTCCTCCCACCATTACTCCAAAGTTGGGCACATGACCCAGGTTTTGCCTATGAGATACAAGATCAACTAAATGGTTGGTTTGGGAGCTGACATGGGACCCAAACTGGACCAACCATCCCAACATTATCAACTCCAAGACTTAGCTGGAATGATGGGAGGCAGATCTTTTTTTTCTCCTGGGGCTAAGCTAAGTAGGATATCATTCTGAAGCTCCTACTGCGTGGGGAGGGTATGAGAATGCAGCCACAGGAGGAACCTGGGCGGGGCTGAGCTTGGGGTGTTGAGGCTCTGGATTTAGTGGTGCTTGAGGCTGGACATACCCTCGGGCATCTCTGAATTATGGGTCCCCACATTCCTGTTGTTCCATGAGAATGCCTGAGCTGGATTTCTGTCATGGAAAGCATCTTAATATAGTTTCCACCTCTTCGGGTGGCAAGCTCACTCTGCCCAGCTTTCTTTGAGTATAGTAGTTTGGTTTTTTCCTGTGGCCACAGCCCCAAATCCTGATGTGTGGTTTGAACCCTAGCTCTTCTATGTCCTAAATATAAGGCTTTGAGTGAGTTACTCAAACTCTCTATGTCTGTTTTCTCATCTGTAAAATGGGGACAACACTATCTCATCAAGTTGTTGGGAAAACTAAATAAGCCCACTGATGTCAATTGCTTAGAAATGTGTCTAGCACATAGTAAGTGCTCAATAAGCATTAGCTAGCTGGGTGCCATGTCTTATTCCGCATGCTGACCCAGGAGGCGATGCAAAACAGTTGCCACTGCTAAATGGTCTCTCCGTTTGAGCCTGTGCTTAGAATGCTGGGGGGACACCAACTTGGCTTTCCTCCCACAGCTCCTGGTACTTTTATAGCATGCAAAGGGCAAAGCGAATGAGTGTTGATATGTGGGCCAGGATCCCGGTGTGCAGCCAGCCATGGCCCCAGGGAGGCGGGGAGATCTGCCCTGTGTTTCTAGCAGCAGAAAAAGCGTGGGCTCTGAAGGGGCACCACAGCCTGCAGGGCAGAGGCTGTCAGTCAGTGGGAAGTGTTTTCTGAGGCTGGGCATTGAGCAGCTTCAAAGAGGACAGAACATTGGTCCCTTCATTCTTTGAAACTTCCCTGAGAGGCCTGAGACCATTTTATTTGTGGGTCTATTGCCTGCGTAGTAATTGATTTTTGCACCCCTGAGAATTCACTCTTACTATGGTTTTCCACCTCTTCATCTTAATTTTTTTAAGTCTTAAATTGTCCTTATAAGAAAAAGACAGTGGTGGTGGCTCATACCTGTAATTCCAGCACTTTGGGAGGCCAAGGCGGGTAGATTGCTTGAGCCCAGGGGTTCAAGACCAGCTTGGGCAAAATGGTGAAACTCCATCTCTACTAAAGATATGAAAATAACTAGCTGGGCATGGTGGCCCACTCCTGCAGTGCCAGCTACTTGGGAAGCTAAGGTGAGAGGATCACCTGACCCTGGGAGGTCAAGGCTGCAGTGAGCCAAGATCATGCCAATGCACTCCAACCTGGTGACAGAGCAAGATCCTGTTTCAAGAAAGAAAAAGACAAAAGGCAAACTTCTGGGGGAGAATAAGGTAAGAAACTGTCATCTCAAATACCCTTCTTGCTTAGACTATTCCTGCAGATAAAACCATTTCTCTTTGACACATGGCAAGGTAGCCCTCCAAATGCCCAGGATTCATTTCAATTCCCCCCATGTCAGAACACACACGAGTCCTTTCTTTGTGGACCCTCCACTTGCCCTGTTACCATAGAAACCACTGCCTGTGTCAGCACCTTGGAGAGGGTAGGCAAGAGGCATGAGCCGCCGTCATAGCAACACGCATCTCCACAGCAAGAGCCCACGCTCCGTGCCATCTTGTCTCCGAAGAGGAGGAATGGTTGTTGGGGATACCCGAATACTTTCCCCAGGCTGGGAAGAGAGAGCTCAATAACTTGACCCTTACCAGTAATTCCGGCAGCTCTGCCTGGGATGAAAGAATCAGAAAGTTCATGTTCAAAGTGTTAAGATGACCACATAGGCCAGAATGCGTCCAAAGCCAGAAGACCAGCAAGTCTGCCTGCCATGGTTGAAAGGGTTCAGGTATTCATACTGATGTTTATGCTAACATTGTTCTCACATGACTAAAACACACAGCATTGCGGTTAAGCCCAGGAACCCGACTCTCTGGATTGGAATTCTAGCTTTGCCACTAACTGGCTGTGTCACTGTAAGAGTCCATTCTCACATTGCTATACAGACATACCTGAGGCCAGGTGCTTTATAAAGAAGTGAGGTTTCTTTATAAGTTGGCTCACAATTCCGCAAGTTATACAGGAAGCATGGCAGCATCTTTTTCTCGGGAGCCCTCAGGAAACTTGCAATCACGGGGCAGGCATTGGGAAGCCAGGCGCCTTACACGGTGAAGCAGGAGCAAAGCCGGGGGGAGGGTGCTACACACTTTTAAAACAACCAGATCTCCTGAAAACTCACTCTCTCACTATCACGAGAACAGCAGTGAGGAGATGGTGCTAACGTATTCATGAGAACTTCACCCCCATGAGCCAATCACTTCCCATCAGGGCCAACCTCCAACACTGGGGATTACAATTCGACATGAGATTTGGGCAGAAACACGGATCCAAACCACATCAGTCACCTTGGATAAGTAAAGTTTGTGCCTAAATTTTCTCATCTGTAAAATGATGATAATTGTAATCGTCCCTGCTTTACAGGGTTATTGTGAGAAGCAAGTCACCACATGGATGAAAAGCTCTAAATCCCGTCCTACAGTTACCCCCAGTAGATGTTAACTATTATGATGTTCACTAATAAGAGTAAGAGCAAATGAGGGCTAGTTTATGTCAAGCACTGTGCTAAGCACTTCACTTGCAGTATGGGCTTTAGTCCCTGCAGTAATCCCAAGAGGAGGTGCTGTTTTTCTGTACTGTTGTGCAGACAAGGTGCTGGATAAAAGCACCACTAAGGGAGCAAAAATTGGCTCCTGGTTGGGGGAGGGAAATGCAAGAAAATCACCCTTTTATGTATAAAGCACAGAGAGACATACAGTCCGTAAACGACTATACAGTGGAGCTGCACTATTAACATTTCATGAGCGAGGGGAGGGTGGAAGGCAATAGGAGGAAAATGTCTGCAAAGCCTTTTTAGGAAGGTGACGATGCAAACAGGGTTGAGAAACTGGAAATCAGATGGAAGATTTGGAAAGCCAAATTGCAGGCGGATCTAACCCCAGCCCATACCCCAGCCAGGTAATCAAGGCTAGAACTTCTAAACTAGCATCCTTTCACCGCACCCCAAGATCAAGACTGGCAGGGAGAACCACACCTTCCAGAGTGCCCTTGGAAGAAACGAGCCTGACATGTAGGAAATTACTTCGAACTTAGAAAAAAGTCTCCTTGCAGACCCAGGGGGTGGTTGTTATTCTTGACCCCGATGTTGCAGTTCCAGATTGTGCTGGAAATCAAGTCCCAAGCTCTTCTTTGGCATGTGAAAGGACAGGAGAGCACAGGCCTGGGGTGGGGCAGAGCCTGCAGACACCTGTGCTGCTCTCCGGGAGAAGCTGAGATCCAGCTGGTGGCACGGGTGAGTTTAGGGCTTTGGTTAGCCCTCAGATGTCTGGGGAAAGGCAGACAGGGCTAAATCCTCCTGGAAACACTTCCCAAAGGACCGAAAGCTTTTCCATCCCTGTCGCCTTAGCTGCTGACCTCTGGGCATTGAGCTTCTGATTGGAGGAAATGGTACCCTGAGGGCTGGCAATCTGCAGCCGTGAGATCGGAAACTCCACTGGAGCCTGCCATCATGGTCCCAGAATGACTTACTCCTTCCACCTCAGCCCTAGATATGTGTACAAAACAACCCAGCAAAAGCAAAAATCAACCAGGAACTTACTTGTAGGCAACATTTTACAATGCGCTAAACCACTTTATATCCATCATAGCCATGAGACATCACTGCCATTGATATTATTATAATTAGGAAAGTCAGGGAAGAGAGTCGGCAGAACCTCAGCTCAAAACATCTAGGGGTTTTTCCCCAGAGGGACCCCGTAGGCTACAGACTTTCAAACTGTTTTTTGGCTAAACTTGGAGATACATTTTACGTTGTCAACAGGTACACACACACGTGTATATGTCAAACGAAAGTGTTCTGAAATAATACTTGTCCTTCATGTGAATGACACGCTTTGATATTTCCTGAGACAGTCGAGGGTAGACTATTTTTAAGGTGCTTATGATGCACTAAAATGATTTCATGGGTCACAAGTCTAGATTCAAACCACACTGTTAAAGACCACCAGTTACTCCCTAAAACAGTGAGACCCAGGAGGGAAGAACCTGGATTCTGTGGTCAGACCCCGTGGTCCAAGCTCTCACATTAACACTCATTGTAGTGAGCCAAGTTCTTCACTTCTCTAATCCAGCCCTCACTAGCCAGATGAGAATGATGTGCGTAGTGTCTAGGCCCCAAAGACTGCTTTGAACGTTCAGTGAAGTAATGCCTATCAGGCACTTAGCATGTACTTGACATACAGAGATCGGCCACTGCATAGTCATTTGCATCACTATTACTGTTGCTATTGCGGTTGTGTTGCCTTTAAAGAATATAGAAGGTGGATAGCCGAGGTGGCTCACGCCTGTAATCCTAGCACTTTGGAAGGCTGAGGCTGGTGGATCATGAGGTCAAGAGATCAAGACCATCCTGGCCAACATGGTGAAACCCTGTCTCTACCAAAAATACCAAAATTAGCTGGGTGTAGTGATGTGCACCTGTAGTCCCAGCTACCCAGGAGGCTGAGGCAGGACAATCGCTTGAACCTGGTAGGTGGAAGTTGCAGTGAACCGAGATTGTGCCACTGTGCTCCAGCCTGAAGACAGACTGAGACTCTGAAAAGAAAGAGAGAGAGAGAGAGAGAGAGAGAGAGAGAGAGAGAGAGAGAGAGAGAGAGAAAGAAAGAAAGAAAGAAAGAAAGAAAGAAAGAAAGAAAGAAAGAAAGGAAGGAAGGAAGAAAGGAAGGAAGGAGAAAAAAGAAAGAAGGAAGGAAGGAAAAAAGAAAGAGGAAGAAAAATAAAGAAAGAGAGAGAAAAAGAAAAGAAAGAGGGAGGGAGAAGGAAAGAAGGAAGGAAAACATAGAAGGTGGCATGAAGGTGGCATGTGCACCAAATTGTGGTCATTTGGGAGCTCAAGACTGGATAAAGCAGAGGTGGAAACAGAGTCAGGCCCAGAGAGAGAGGAAGATGTGCCCCAGTAAAATGCAAGAAGAAAAAGGACACCATCCTTGATGAAAAAGGACAGGATGAGGAGTCCCAGGGCAGATGGATAGAAGGGGTTGCTATCCCCACAGCAAGGCTGTGTGTGCGTGTGCGTGTGTGTGTGTGTGTGTGTGTGTGTGTGTAAGAGAGACAGAGAAAGAGAGAGGAGAGAGAGCAGGGAGAGAGGTGTGTGTGTGACTGGGGAAAATATTTGGCCTCAGAAATCCTCACATACAAAGTATTTTCCTTTTGTTGCAGGAGTCCGGGCTTGTTTGTAGATGGCAGCCAGCAGATGTGTTTTCCGACTGTGAGAAGGCGGTTTTCTGAACTGAGCTCAGAGCTGTCCCAGGTTCCATCTTGAGATGCAAAGAGGTTGCTGACACCTCCAGGCTTGTTCCAGCAGTGGGGCGGGCAGGGAGGAGAGCCAGCAAAGCTTGCTTGAATGCTGTCCTTCCAAGAAGCACAAAGAGGACAATAGCTGAGCTGGAATGGCCCTTAGCCTTCTCAGATAGGGATGAAATTGAGACTCAGAAAGGGAAAGTCACTTGCTCAGGGGCACGCAGCAAGTAAGTGGCCAAGCCAAGATGAGAATCTACGTTGACAGACTCCCAGTCTAGAACGTTCCCAGCAACATAATAAACATGGATTAAGTACATATTGTCCACAAGAAACAGTGCTAAGTATGTATATTAACTCATTTATTCCTCACTACAATCTGATATGCCCTATTATGATCCCTATTTTCCAGAGGGGGAAATGATGGCACAGAGAGGTTAAGCAACTTTCTCGAGATGGCACAGCCGGGAAATGTGCTGCGCCCTTCAAGGCCAAAACAGGAGCTGTTTTCCTATGCTGTTACCCTCCTACCTCATTTGTCCACAGCTGCCTGCTCTCTCCCTATCCCTACCCGCTTCCTGGAGAACCCACATGGTCCTCTCCTGGCCATGAGCTCAAGGAGTTTGGGCTGAAGTTCTGGAGGGCGTATAGAAGGAAGCCTGGAAGACTCTAAACAGATGCGGTCATCCCCATTCCTCATCACGCTGTGTAAGGCCAGCCACCCAGTGACCTCAAGGCCAAGGTCAACCGGATCTCATAGGCTCAGCCACATGTGCAGCTGGGCGTAGCTCTGGGACTCCTCTGTAAGACACAACTAACAGCATCGCACCCTTCCAGAGCGTTCCATTTTGAATCAAGTGTCACCTAGATGGAAAGGCTTTTGTTTAATTTGGGTTTTCTGGGTGGCAGTTGTATTTTTTTAACTTCACCCTACCCTTTTTATAGCTGTAGATAATTTTTCTTTCTGTAGACAGGCCCAGAAATGTAACCGTATTTATGGGCCAGGCTTTGCACACAGTCATCACTCAGAGGGCAGAGACAGAGCCGTAACTCACGGGGCAGGCGTGGCACCCTCGTGGGCTCTATTTTTTTCTACCCAGAGCTCATGGAGTGGAGGGTAGGTGAAGATGACACCCTGAAGAGGGGAATAGAAGATGAGATTTCAACCCAGGTACAAGGGGAGCAAAAACAGAATAAGAAGCAGTGTGTGGAGGCTGAGGACGGACCTGGGAGAGGTGTTTAATGATGTCTCACCTGGCTCAGTGTTTGACCTGCCCAGTGCAGGAGACAGAAGCAAAAGTTTCTTCGGGCCTCAGGCTGTAGAACCAGGCACCTGAGCTCAAATCATGACAATGAACTTACTAGCCATGCCACTCAGAGCAAGTGACTTCGCTTCTCCAGGTCTCCATTTCCTCAGCTGCAAAATGAGGATATTAAAAACACACCATGAGATTATTGCAAAGATATGTAACTTGAACATGGCATGGTACCTGGTGCACCAGGAGTATTCCCAAACATTTGGTGTTATTTGTACGCATGCAGATGAGATTCAGAATATTGTGATGAGTGAAAAAAGCCAGACACAAAGCAGGGCATAATATCATTGGTTTCAAGTTCTAGAAGAGGCAAAACTAGTCTATGGTAAAAGAAATCACAACAGTGGTTATCACTGAGGTGGGAAATGGAGAGGGGTCAACTAGGGAGGGGTGCAAAGGATCTCCCTGAGGTGATGGGACTCTTCTGTCTTGAAAGAAGTGTTCATACATTGAACAGTATGCTTAAGATCTGTAAATGTTACTACATATAAATTATACTCCCATTAAAAATTACCAGAAAAAAAAACACAATTATTATTCTATTTATGCTTAACATTTTGTGTCCCTGTGTAACATCCTTTTTTCATTTTAAATAAACAACACAGGGGGAAAAAAAAACCCCAGAACTTTATTTCTAACAGTTCTAGAGGCTGGGAAGTCCAAGATCAAGTTTCCAGAATTTGGCATCTGGTGAGGGCCTTCCTGCTGTGTCCTCACATGGCAGAAGGAAGAAGAGCAAGAGAGTTAGGGAGGCCTAAAGCTCTTTCATACGGGGCGTAATCTCATTCATGAGGAGACCTTCATGACCTAATCACCTCTTAAGGGTTCTACCTCTTAATATCTGTACATTGGCAATTATGTTTCAATACCTGAATTTGGAGGGAGTACATTCCAACCATATCACAGAGTATGGAACACGAAGGGAGAGGCTAGCAGGCCTGTTGTCCTGGAGGCAATGTGGCACTTTATAATGTGGCAATTTACAAGGTTTGTGGATAAATAATGCTCAGAGTTGCATCTCAGAAAGGTAAGGTAGGAGCACAGAGGGTTGATCAGAAAGGGAAAGATTGGGGCGTGTAACAGTCCAGGGAAAATGTGGTGATGGCCTGGACTGGGTGTTTTCCTTGATTCCTATGTGGCCAACACAGCCCTCCTCTGATCACCTGGATACGTCTCTGGCACCTATGTAATCAAACTCACACTCACATAACCAGAACAGAGTGCAACTTGAATTCTTAGACTTCCTACACTGGACTCCCAGATCCTAAAAGGGAGACTTGGAGCATGGCTCACACTCACAAATGTGTTGTTGAATGAGCATGAACAAGTGAATGGGTGAGTGAATGCGTGTCGTGCACACGTGCACAGGGTAGCAGAGATCAGAGACGCAGCCAAAGAGGAAGGTGACCTAGAGGCACGTGACAGACCAGGCTGCGGTCTATGCACAGACCTGCCCTAACCCAACAGGACCAACAGCGTCTAGCCTGTCGTGGGAACCTACGCTACACATATACAAAATTCCACTTAAATTCCCTCAGAATAGGTGTATGTTTTATTTCTGAAAGAAGATTGGAGAGCATCTCCTAACCCCACATTTCAATGAAGCAGAAATCAGCCCAAGGTTCATATATAACACGTGAATAAATGAGCTCATTCATTCTTTTCTCACAAGTAACTGGGACTAGAAAAGCATGCCACAACACCTGGATAATCAAAAACTTTTTTTTATAGAGACAGGGTCTTGCTATGTTGTCCGGGCTAGTCCCAAACTTCTGGCCTCCAGGGACCCTCCTGTCTCTGTCTTTCCTTTTTAACGGCGTCCTCAATTACTTTCAAAACTCCTCCTCTCATCTATTTCATTGTAAAAGAAAATCCAATTTCTTAATGAGGGATCTTTCAATGATGGAGACCAAGCAGGATGAAACATAGAGAGGGGATGCATTGACCTTCTTAGCTGGAAAGTCCAGGAAGCGTGTGGCTTCAGGAACAGTTGGATTCAGAGGCTCTCTCCATGGCTTTCCACCACATAGTCCTCATCTTTGGGGAGCTTTCCTCTGCATGGTGGCCAGAGGGTTGCATGGCTCTGGACTTACCAACCATCAGGTCAGCACAAGAGCGGAGGCCTCTTTGCAGGGTGCTTCTGTAAAATCCTAGGGTTGATTGATGAGTCCTCAAATGGGGAATGACAAAGGGGTTTTCCAAAAAGCCATCAGTCAAAAATGGTGCCGTTTCAGGAGGTATTTTGATTGTTGTGGCTGCCGATCTTGTTATTAAACCTTCCAACCAGCACAAGTAAATGAATGGACGGAACTGAATTGGGAAACAACGCGAACAAAACTGAATAAATTTCAAACCATCAGTGGTCTTTTTAGGTGAGGCAATACTTGAACTGTCCTAAGCCCCATGCTATGACTCAAAGGACACTCATTCTTATTGGTGTCTCTGCAGCCTCGTTTCTCTGTCCTCATGTCTCTTCTCCAGCCGTGCACTACCTTCAGATGTCTGGAGACCCTCATTTGGGGGCCAAAAGAACTTACTGCAGATTTGACACTTGGTAAGTTTTACTCTTTTCCTCCTAAGACAAGACACCTATACGTACCCTAAGGATATTTTCACCCTTAAAAAGTCTCTCTAGGTTCAATCCTGATTGTCTTCCCACACTCACCGAGCGCAGTTGCTTTTACTCCTCTTTATGAGTGTGACAAGTGTGTGACCTTGGGCTGCCATTAACATCACTAAAAAGGAGAAGACATTATCTTTCCAGCCTGCCTCATGGGATTGAAGATCCAGAAAACTAATGCAAATGAAGATATTCTGAAAATCACAAATCCTTGGAGTAAGAGTTACAAGAAGGAATTCCAAACATAGAGGCAGAAAGACCCTCGTCTTGACCCTTAGACCCCTGCAGACTGCCAAGGTGGGTTTTGTTTCCCCTGAAGGAGAAACTTGCTCTCCTTGTAAGCCCCAACCCAAGCCTGAGCAGAAAGATGTTCATTCAGTTCTGTCAGGGGCGGGGGAGGGGGGCCAGGTTGTGGCCTCGAAAACCCTGCCGCCCCCCATGCCCTCTGTCCAGCTCCTGCAAGGTCCTTTAACATCTCCAGGACAAAATGTAAACTGTATGTACCCTCTGACTCAGAAACTCCCCCGCACTAAGGTACTCATTTGCACACATGTAAAAGAGGCCTCCTTGCATCGCATTTGGAATAAAAACACCACAAAATGCATTAATTAAGCATGTATAATGAAGGAGAGTGTTAAACACATTAAAGTACGCCTGGATTATGAAATGCTTGGCAGTTCCCAAAAAGAATGAAGCTTAGGTCTAAGCTCTGATATGCAGCAGGGCCATACAATGTTTATTTTGTCTCATGGAAAAAATAGATTTTATAAGAAATCATTTATTTATTCATTCAACATCAATAAACATGATTGGCCACCTACTAATGCCAGGCCCTCTCCCAAGAATGCAACAGCGAACAACACAGACAGTGTCTATTCTCAACGGGCCTGTATTTGGTGTAAAAAACTCTTGGTGCTGCATTCTTAGAAAATGCCTGCTTACAGTGACTACCCCTGAGAGAGCGATTTGAGAAAAGGTACAGAGGCACGGGGGAAGGAGGGGGGTGACGTTTTCACTTTGTCCATTATACATTTCTACGCTGTTTGAATTACTTTTACAATGTGCATTTATCAGTTTGTAATTTTTGTAAAACCAATAGAGGAAACAAAATAAATGAACTGTGTGCACACGTGAGCACATACCATCCATAAAGAGCCAGGCTGGGAGAAGATGAGGACCAGGCAGGGGAGAATCCACATGAGAGACAGATTTTCCCCCGATTCCTTGCGACTCATAGCTGGAAGGGAATTGCTCCTGGAGGGAGCAAGTTGTTAAATGCTCCTTCCTCAGAGTGCTGGGACTCAGGCTGCTGGAACCTGGATACAGAGGAGGCAGACACCTCCTGAGGCAGACACCTCAGAGCTGGCATGCCCTGTGCCCATTTTGTGATAGGAGGCAGGTTCTGCCCACGCCCACATCTGAGAGGGAAACCCTCGTCTGGACTCCATCATCTTGTCCTGGCCCCATCCCTGCTCCTTCCAGGCACAGGACAACCCGTGTCCCTTGCATAACACAGAGGTCAAGGGCTAGAGGTACCACTCATGGGCCATGGAACCCCAGACAACTCCCTTCACCTCTCCAGGCCTCAGCTTCTCATCTATAAAATGAAGACGATAATGATGACGGTTTTGGTGAGGATTCAGTGAGTTAAAACTGGCAGGTCCTTAGAGGAGTGCCCAGCACACAGCGAGAGTTCGTGAAGTGTTCGGCATCCTCAGAGCTGTTGTTAGTATTGCCTCTCACCAGAGCTATCCTCCAATGTAAGAAACAACCAGGTTTCCACAGGGCCCCAGTGGCTTTGGGATATCATTATCATCCAGTAAATCTGCCCTCTGCCTTGGGTATCTCAGATCCAGGGGGCCTTGGAGATCCTACAGCCCAGTCTCCCACTTTACAGATGCAACCACTGAGGCCCAGACAGGCCAAACTTGAGCTCCTGAAACTCACTGAGAATACAGTGCGGAAGATGCATGTGGGTGGATTCATCCCTCTGCCTCTGTGTTGAAAGACATGTTGGCAGAAACAGAAGCTCTGAGCATGGACTTAGTTTGATTTCTGCAGCAAAGCAACCTTGCTGGGGCAGGTGGATTTTAAACACCATATCTTCTAATATAATAATGATGCTATTAAAATTTTCCTGTGATTTAGTCATATTGTCCTATGGATATGCTTAAGTGCAAATTTCTTGCTGTTACATGTATTTTCATGCATTTAAAATACTTTTTTTTTAAAATAATTTTAGACTTAGGAGTTGCAAAAATAGCAGAGTTTCTACCTAACCCTTCATCCAACCTCCCCTCATATCAACATCTTGCATAACCACAATACAATGATCAAAACTAAGAAATCAACGTTGATGCAGACTGTTTTTTGGATTTTCTTTTCCTTTTCCAGGATCCAGTGTAGGATACCATGTGGCATGTGGTCCTCGTGGCTCCTTAATCTCTAATGTGTACTTCACATAGACCAACACTTTAGGACATAGCGCAGGGCAGGAAAAAAAAAAAAAGAGTGGATCCTCAGGGGCAAATAGATATAGCCCCGCTCACCACCCAATCTAAACTGCGTGCACTGCCCTCCCAAGCCTGTCATTCGCCATTTCTCCTCCACCGCATCATACATTTACCATGATCTGATAATGGGATTTCCATGGCAAAGGGACCTGGACCATCCCATCCACCACTGTATTCATAGTCCTTGGCACATAGTAGCTGTTCAGTAAATATTTGTACATGAATAAATAAGCGATCAATGTTTAGAGGCTGTGCTGAGTTCACGAAACCCACAGCTGTTTTTTCTCCCTTCAGAACGTTTCTATAGCTGGGATAATTTGTCCCATTCTAGAGTGAGAATTCCTCCTGCCAGCCTCCCAGCACCTCTGGTCTACCCGGCACCTCTCCTCCTCATACGCTTCATCAGCCTGGCCGAGCTGACTCCTAGAACTGCAGGGGGGTTCACCTGCTGGTACTTCCACCATCTCTTTCAAGCTCCCATCTTCGAGATCCGGCCCTTCCAGTTACCCCTGGTGCCTCTCTGGTGTCAGCTGCCCTTCCCACTCTTGTCATTCCTCTCTGCAGGCATGTGCACCTTGACTCTCATAGCTCACCTTTTTCTAGACCTACACTATCCAACGTAGTAGCCGCTGGCCCCATGTGGCTGCTAAGCACTTGCAGTGTGGCCAGCCAAATTGAGATGTGCTGTGAGTACAAAGTACACACCTGATTTCAAAGAGTTACTAAGAAAAAGGAATATAAAAATCTTGATGACTTGATTATTATTTTAATGTTAAAATGATAATATTTTGGAGGTATTGGGTTCAATAAAATATATCATTAAAATTAATTTCACCTGTTTGTTTTTACTTTTTAAAGGTAGCTACTCAAAAACTTAAAATGACATGTGTGACTCACATTATATTTCTATTGGACAGCTCTGCTGCAGACAAAATGTCTCCACAACCTTCCATTTCATTTGCTATAGAAGTCCCAGAACAGGCACTGAGCCTGGCATGTAGTAGATGCTCAATAAATACCTGTTGAATAAAGGAGCATTTCCTATTGGGAATCTTTTGCCTAGGAAGATCGTGAGTTCTTGGAGGACAAAGCAGAGACTCTTCAGTCTCCTCCACAGACTTTACATGCCAGTTTTCTTGACAGGAAAATGCTAGGATCTGCTGGCTTTGTACATTTTTACCTGGGAAAGGGGGAGAATATGTAACTCGTTCTGCTATAGGAAGCTGTGAAAGGAAGAGCTATCTGCTTCTCCCCAGAAGCAATGTTTGAGCCAGACACCATCATGAACACTCGAGGACTGTTCTTTCATAAATCCCTTCATGCCTCGCCCCTGTGGGGCAGGTTATTACCAACTCTGCTTAACTTACGAGAAAAACGAAGCTCAGAGAGGTGAAGTAACTTAGCCAAAGTTTCAGAGAGATGGTGGCAGAGCCAGCATCAGAACCGTGTTCTCGACACTTTATCCAGTGTTTGGTCAACTGTACCACACTGCCTGCTTATCTAAAACGAAGGACGGGGAAAGGGAGGCAGAGAGGGTGAGGACAGAGATGCATGGAGAGGAAGGTTAGGCAGAGAGAGAGAGAAAGAGAGCTTTGGAGTCTGTAATTAGTTTGCTCATGTAGATCTTTGATGATATAATTTTTCAAAGCAGTGTAGGTGGGCTCTCTTTCTGAGCATGGCTGTGTGACAGAAGTCCAGTTATAGAATTCTAAAATCAATACCCATAGCTGCCTCTGTCTCTATCCAATCACTGGCTGAATCCCCAACGACAATATTTCCCCTTTCCCTTTCCATGTGTGTCTCCTCCCTCTGTAAGATGAAGAATTGAAATGCTAAGAAACTTCAAGTCACCTGGTAAACACATAACAACTCCACCACTAGCTGTTTGACCTTGGGCAGGGAACTGCATCAGTCAGTTGCTGCTGTGTAACAAATTGCCCCCCAAATATATGCCCACTCACACGTGTGCACATTGCTAGGGGGCTCCTGCTTCACTGCTCTCAGCCCAGGCCCCAGACTGAAGGGTCATTGGCCACCCAGGGCATGTTCTTCTCATGCTATGGCCAGAGTGCAAGTGGGTAATACCCATAACTCAAACATACCTCAAGAATCTACTAATATCATTGGCCAAAGCCAGTTATATGGTCTAGCCCAAAGTCAAGGAGCGGGGAAGTTCACTCCTCTCATAAAGATTGATTGAATATGTAGGTGGGAGGAAACATTTTTGAAGAATAATCTAATCTACCATGTTCCTTCACTGATCTGGGCCTCAATGACTATTGGTTTCAGTGACTATTTGGTTAAGGAGAGGAAAGACATATCATGCTTAAAAGACAATGTTGGGTATGTTCTTGATTCTTGAAGTAATGAGATAGCAGATATCTGTTACATTCTAGTTATTATTTCCTGACGTTGAGTATTCCACAGGTCAAACCTTATCTCTAAATGGAAAAACTACATTTGATTTGATGCAATCAGTCCATGTATAAATTTCATTTCTCATTACCAAGCTGGCAGTATTTCCAATGCATGACTGTAGAAATGTACTCATAGCAGTGGGAGCAGGTTTTTTCCAATTGTAGTTTTCTCCCTGCATGAATTATTAATGACAAAGGCTCTCCTTATAAATCTACTCGTTTTTCTGTGGCCTTCCCATATTTCAGAGCTTGCTGCTTTTCTAATTTATCCGTAAATGCAGCAGACCCTCTCTCCCAAGAGGGTTGTACAGAGGCTTGTTGCATTTAAGGGCAAATTAGTTGGGTGTGTTTATCAACCAAGTAACTATAAGTATTTAGACACCAGTTATGCACAAGGCACTACGGCAGGAAAGCGAACAGACTGAACGGTGAGAGACAGCTCCTATTCACAAGCTGCTTAGAATCTGGTTGGAAAGTTGAGATACTCACTCACATTGAGACAGACTAGCCATTTCACTGAAAATGTCACTTTAAATTTCACAGCTAAGACTATGGTATAGCATGTTTTTGAACACGTTTCTCAAATCTGACCTCTGTAGCTTGGATCTCAGGGGCAAATCTGAAATGTCAGTTTTTCTGAAATAATGGCTCTCAAATCTCTGATCAACAACACATAGGCTGCTCTAGCACACCTTTCAGCCGAATTTCTCATCTCGTAAAGGATATTTTTTAATCAGTTTATGGGGGAAGGCTAATTTTGTTTGATAAAAGAAAAATGGAAGCACTCGATACACATTCACCTTGCTTTCAGTTTGTGTTTCATGACGGATTTCTATCACATCTGATGCTCTCACATTAACAAATCTTTGGATACATCATTTTGGAGTTAAGACAATAATTTACCTGCAAATTTGACAAAAAATATTGGTAATGCTGGAGATAGTCATTCAGATATAATTTGCTACTCTTGTTATCATTTTCAGTAAAATGATCCGATTAGGCTCCACATAGCTTGTCATTAGGTTCCCTCTCTCAGCCAGCTGAAAAGGGAAAATAGAGTCATGTTATCAGTAAATAGTGAAGTTTGCTTTGTGCAACTTGAAGTCTGATTCTGACAATGAATTCGAGGGACATCAAGCTCCAAACACTATTTACTCAACAAATACATGTTAAGTGCCTGCACTCTGCAAAACACTGTGCAAGGTAGGAAAAGCAGGAGGGTCTACACCAAAAGTGTAAGACAGAAGGATCCCAGACTCATGTTGACACAAATGACAGAGGTGGGCACAGGAAAGCTGGGCAAACGGGAAGCTGCATGCCCTGCCTACTGAAGTCCAGTCACCTGTTACCTGGTGCAAAAGCCTGAATGACTGGTAGAGCCAGATCATTTGAACTTTTATAAGAATTCAGAAACCTGGGCATCTGGTGAAATCTCAGTATTTGAAACACCTGTCTATTGGCCAATGGGCTACTAATTAGGATCCCTACACAGTAGGATTCTGGCCCTCAAGACACTTCTGGCCTAGCAGAGAAGACAACAGTGGACACTGGCCACTTTGACACAAGGCAGAGTAAGATTAGTGGTGTGACAGATATAGCCCCAAAGCAAATAAACAATATGGAAAGAGAGACAGCCCTCCAACTCTAAGTCTCAGCAAGGACCTTCTCATTTGAGACATCTGTAGTCCCCGTGCACTATTTCCTTTGAAGACCCCACCACAAGACATAATAATCATATTAAAATACAACCAGTGCCCATGTTAACTATAATGTTTTGTTGTCAGAAATATGTTTATGATTTTGTTTTCTAAATATTAGTATTTTGATTCTGAAATTCTCATATTTTGGTGTTAATTATTCCTACCTCCTTCACTGCAGGTCGCAAACATTGTCACGGGCTTCTGAAAATCCTGTGAGGTCTAATAGTCTTGATAAATGGCAATGTTTCCCCCAGCAGAGGGAAAGCTGAAGGGCTTTACAGAAAGAATAAACAGAAGAGAAGATTCAGGAGCAGTCTGGGAATGATAAAGTCTTCAGCCTTTGACAAAGGCAGATCAGAGAGGGCCTGGAGAGACAGGCAGTAAACCAATTTTGGAAACTAGATGTAGATTTTAGACTCTTCTCCAGGCCATGAGGAGCCACTGATAGTTTCTGAGAAAAACTCGACCTGTCTAGAACATTGCTAGGTGGGATTTGTCGGGAAAAACTTCGAGGAAGTAAATCTAAAACTTGGCTTTGAGAAACAAACCTCGGGACTGAGCTTGGTGTGGAACTCAAGTGCCATCTGCATTGACTCTACTCCTATTTTCTTGATTTTTTTTCTGGCCACTTTGCTTTTCAAGACCCCTTTCCCTGCCTCCAAGATCCCCAGAACTTCGTTCCAGCCCTGCTGCCTGGTCTTCAGCAGTCCTGGTGCCAGTGTGGCTCTCTCTGGCCTTCTTAGTCCACATTTCATTCATTATTAAATGTGCTTTCTCCCAAACATACTTCCATATGATTCACACTATAACTTTTCTTTCTACCATAGAAAGGAATTACTTTATAGAATTGTAATGCTGAAAAAGACATTACAGGCCAAGCACTCTTTATTCCCCTTAAGTTTATAGGAAAGGAAACTGGCTTGGAGAAGTAGAATGACTTGCCTAAGGTCACCAGAATCAGAGCCAGAGGTGGAACAAGAATCTATGTTGTCTGACTGAAATAATTCTGCTTCTCTGCACCAAACCACCTCTTGTGGGCATAACCTGGAAATTAAACAGACAACAATGCAAAGGTATGACCATTCAGACACTAAAAAGAGACACAACTATTCTCTGAATTAAGATTGGTGTCCTTGGCAAAAAAGAAAAAGAATTACCTCCTATGTATATAAATTCCAAGAATAAATATTGTGAAAATAATGGTACTACCAAAAGCAATCTACAGATTCAATGCAATCCCTTTCAAAGTGCTAGTAATATTCTTTACAGAAATAATAAACACAATCCTAAAATTCATATGGAACCACAAAAGACCCCAAACAGCCAAAGCAATCCTGAGCAAAAAAAAACAAAGCTGGAGGCATCACACTACCTTATTTCAAAATTCACTACAAAGCTATGGTAACCAAAACAGTATGGTATTGGTATAAGAACAGACACATAGATCAACGAGGCAGAATAGAGAACCCAGAAATAAATCCATGTATTTACAGCCAATTGATTTTCAGCAAAGGTGCCAATAACATTCACTGGGGAAAGGGCAGTCTCTTCTGTAAATGGTCCCTGTAAAATTGGTCATCTAGATGCAAAACAATGAAACTAGACCCCTTTCTCTCACCATATGCAAAAAGCAAATCAAAATTGACTAAGAACTTAACTGTAAGACTTGAAACTATAAAACAACTAGAAGAAAACACAAGTGACACTGTCCTCTAGGACACTGGCCTGGGGAAAGATCTTATGAAAAATACCTCAAAAGCACAGGCAACAAAAGGATAAATAGATAAGTGGGATTATATTAAACTAAAAAAGCTTCTTCACAGCAAACAAAAACCAATCAACAGTGTGAAAAGATGACAATAGAATGGCAGATGATATTCACAAATGATTCATCTGACAAGGAATTAAAATCCAGAATTTAACTTATCAGAAAAAACAAACAAGTAATATGATTTTAAAATGGGCAAATAAGCTGAATAGATATCTCTTAAAAGAAGACATACAAATGGCCAACAGGTGTATTTAAAAAATGCTAGACATCACTAATCAACAGGTAAATGCAAACTAAAACCACAATGAGACACCATGCCACCCCAGCTAGAATGGCTAGTCACAAAAAGACAAAGTAATAATAATAATAACAAGTGCTGCTGAGGATACAGACAAAAAGGAACTGTTATACAGTGTTGGTGGGAATGTAAATCAGTTAGCACAGCCATTATGGAAAATGGTATGGAAAACTAAAAATAGAACTACCATATGATCCAGCAGTCCCACTGCTAGATGTATATTCAAAGGGAAGGAAATCAGCATGTCAAGCAGTTCCCTGCACTCCCATGCTTGTTACAGCACCGTTCACAGTGGCCAAGATATGGAATCGACCTAAGTGCCCATCAACAGGTGTGTGGATAATGTGGTATATATACACAATGGAATACAATTTAGCCATAAAAATAATGAAATTCTCTCATTCATGGCAACATAGGTGAACCTGGAGGATAGTATGTTAAGTGAAACAAACCAGGAAGGACAAATACTGCATATTCTCACTCCTAGCGAAAGCCAAAAAAGTTGATCTTGTAAAAATAGAGAGTAGAATACTGATTACCAGGGGTGTAGTTAAACATTAGTTAACAGATAGAAAATTACAGCTAGATAGGAGAAATAAGCTCTAGTGTTCTATAGCATTGTAACGTGACTATAATCAACAACAATTTATTGTTTTCTTTCAGATAACTAGAAGAGCAGATTTTGAATGTTCAAAACACAATAAAGTTTAATGTTTGAAGCGACAGATACTAATTACCTCTATTTGATTATTACACATGGTATACATGTACTGAAATGTTACATTCTACCCCGTAAATATGTATAATTATTATGTATCAGTTTAAAATAATAATAAAAGAGGAAAAAGATTGTTGTCCTTCAAGACAACCTAAAAATACTTTTGGGCACGGGACCCCAGGGTTTGTGGACAGATCAGGTTGTCATGGTGCCGATTAGACTGACCCATGGAATGCACAGGTGTGTGATTTACTTTCCCTTTTCAACTACGAGTGAATGAAATAAAATTTGGGGCTGGTGAGCCACCCTTTTTCTAATCCTCTGAGAGAAGATTTCTGGCCTGGAAATAACATTTTTAAAGCCTTTTTTAAAAGCCTACTCTTGGAAAAATAGTGATGTCAAACAGCCACTTCCTAGCCTTCTAACTTGTTTTTTCCCACCATTTTAATGAAGAGGGCTTCCCAGAAATCACGAATTTTGCATGAAATCCTCATTTCTCTCTAATGGGATTTAGTGCCAAAACCTCTGTGACAGCCAAAACCCATGTTTGAGTTATATTGTTAATGTTAATATAACTCATAGTGTTGTGCTGTGTTGTGGAGGCAGTGGGCAAAATAGCCATAAATTCCATCCTAAATGGTCCATCTCCCCAGCATTTCTGGCATTGTCTGCTGGATGGTCATGACATCTCTTCCTGCAGACCCCCAGGAGGGGCAACATCACTTCCAGGCTCTGAAGCCTCAACCTGATGCTTTAATAATAGATGCTGATCGTCCTATCAAAACTACAATCGCTTCGACATTCATTTAATCTCTTCCTTTTTCAGTTTGGTTCCTAAAACATAAAAATAACTGCTCAATTTTGTCCTTTTCTTTCCTATTTTTGAAGACATCGCTGTTTTGCTGAGACCAGCACCAAGGGCGCTAGATGATAAAGGTAGCTTGCAGGGAAGACCTCCTTGGCCACAGGGCCCTAGGTTCTCACGCTGAACTGGATTTCAGATAGCGCCTCTTGGAGAAGTTGTTAGCTCACTTCCCGGCTGCCTCTTCATTTCTTTGAGGTGCCAATGAACCCATTGCAAACAAAATGAAAGTTTTTCCCTCATTTGAATCTGTGCTTACAATCTCTAATTAAATAATAACTTTCACAGCACTCTGCTTCTCCAAGCCTGAACGATATTTCCATTACCTCCTCTACTGAAGTCAAAATTACAGACCTGTCATTGCTGGATTTTTCTCAAAAACGCAAGCATTAAATTATACCTACATTCACCCATTAGTAATTTTTCTTTGTGGTGGGTGTTTAAATGTATTATAATGACTCTACTATCTCTTTAACTTTCCATCCCTCTCAGAATATTGATGAATTCTACCTCATTCTGGACTGCCTGTCTAGTTTTGTCTCTTAATTTCTTGATGAAGCATGAATTTGATTTTATGAAGTTCTTTTTTCTTTCTCTCTTGGAAAGGAAAAGAGAAACATCTTTCTGATGTGGAGTTACTATTCCTCTCTGAAGGTGAAATGCTGATAGAAGAGGAGTTACCTTTTAGGTTTCAAACTGTCTTTGAGCAGAAGTGGCTCTTCAGTCACAGACAGATTGGGTCCCTGGTTCTGGGGTGTGTAATCATTTCTTGTCATTTGCTCAACACTTTGATGACAATACATGTTTTGTGTGCTTTATACGTACTGACTCTTTCAACCCTCACAGCATTCCTATAAGGTAGTGTATTAGGCAGTTCTTGCATTGCTAAAAAGAAATACCTGAGCCTACGTAATTTGTAAAGAAAAAAGGTTTAATTGGCTGATGATTATTTAGGATTTGCAGGAAGCGTGGTGCTGGCATCTGCTCAGCTTCTGGGGAGGCCTCGGGAACTTACAATCATGGCAGAAGGTGAAAGGGGAGCAGGCACGTCACATGACCAAGCAGAGCAAGAGAGAGAATGGCAAGAGGTGCCAGACACTTTCTTTTTTTTTTTTTTTTTTTTGAGATGGACTCTTGCTCTGTCACCCAGGCTGGAGTGCAATGGCATGATCCCGGCTGACTGCAACCTCCATGTCCTGGGTTCAAGCAATTCTCCTGCCTCAGCCTCCTGAGTAGCTGGGATTACAGGTGCCCACCACCATGTCCAACTAATTTTTTATATCTTTAATAGAGATCAGGTTTCACCATGTTGGCCAGGCTGGTCTCAAACTCCTGAGAGCAAGCAATCCACCTTCCCCCAACTCCCAAAGTGCTGGGATTATAGGCGTGAGCTACTGTGTTAGACCTCTTCTTTTTTTTTTTTCTTGAGACAGAATCTCACTCTGTTGCCCAGGCTGGAGTGCAATGGTGCGATCTTGGCTCACTGTAACCTTTGCCTCCTGGGTTCAAGCAATCCTTCTGTCTCAGTCTCCTGAGTAGCTGGGATTGCAGGCGTGCACACCACACCTGGCCATGCCACACCCTTTCAAACCACAGAGCACGTGTGAACTCAGAGCAGAACTCACTTATTACCAAGGGATGGCCCAAGACTTTCATGAGGAATCTGCCCTCATAGTTCAAACACCTCCCACCAGGCTCCACCTCCAACATTGGGGATTACATTTCAACAGGAGATTTGGGTAGAGACAAATATCTGAACTATATCAGGTAGGCTCTATTGTTATTCCCACTGTACAGATAAGGACAATGAGACAGAGAGGCTAATGAACTTCTGAGGATTGTGCAGTGGCCAGTGTCAGATGCAGACTGAACCCAAGTCGTAGTCTGGCTCCAGAGTTCACATCTGTCAGGGGTTTTTGAGTTATAAGTAACAGAAGCTCAACTCAAAATAGGCAGAAAGGTGCAGTTTGTTTCCAAAACTTGAAAAGAAAGAGAAGTCCCTCTGAAACAATTGAAGCTGGAAACTTTAGTGCCCTGAGGACTTTATCTGTGATCATTTTGGGCCCCCCCAGAACCCTGAGGCTGGCTTCTTCCTGAAGGCTGAAGTCAGGGCCACCAATTACTCCTTAGCTGACACCCTCCTAACCTTACAGTGAAAATGAGGCTCCTGCTCCCAAGCTCCAATTAACAAAGAAAATAGAGAGAGTACAGGAAAGAATACTGAATGGGTCACACGCCCAGGACCTGGATCAATCACTGTGACCAGGAGGATGAAGTATTAGGATTGGTTCAGGCTGGGGTAAGTGCCTGTCCTCAAGTAAGTTATTGCGAAGGGCGAGATAAAGTAGCCTCTGGCAAATCGCATTTTAAAGTCATGAAATAAGGAAAGCCAAATAATTTCCTAAAAGATGGAGGATGGTACGGCTTTGCCACTGGAGTAATTACTGCAAGCTGAACAGCAACACGAAGAAATAGAAAACTCAGAGAAAAATACAGGGCAAGATAATGACTGTTCCCGAAGCGAATGAACAGGTGCACAGATCTGGTGACACCAGACCTTCAGGTCAACTGTCAGCCAGAGATAAGGACTGGGTTCTGCCTGTAGGTGGGACAGGGACAGTTCATTTTGCCAAAGTTCCCATCAGGCCTGCTTTGTTCATTTATGTCACCTGCCTGGCCCTCAAAGCCATCTGAGTTTGAGACCTGCGGCTTAGTGTATCACCAAATAGCACAGTCAATCATTGGGAAGACCAACCAGAGCATCTGTTTCCTCCTTCATATTTGGTCAACAGCCAGTGAAGGAGGTAAATGCTTTGAAGACAAAACAGCCAAGGCAAAGGATCTAGCTATTAAAAACAGCGTTTTCTTGACAGAATGGCTTATGGCATTTGACAGAATTTTTCAAGGCACAGAAAAACACATTTGACAGCATGTGTTTTAAGCAGAGATGCGTCTATGACACATAGAAAGTCAATCACTGCCAGCTCTTCTGTGGGGAGGGAGCAGGGAGGGAGCAAGAGGGGCTTCATTTCTTCCTCCTTCCTTCTTTCCACCCAGAGCCTCAGTCTGCCCTCTTTAGATGGTTGTGTGAAATAGGTAAACCCATTTCCCTCTTGTGCCCATTAATTTCCAACATTCCCTTAGTGCTAATGCCCAGTAGTTCCTGGAAAGCCTCAGGCTCCACACAACTCCAAGCTTTTCCCACTGTGGCCTGAAAGATTCTTTCCTGCATAAAGCAGGAGATGATTTTTGGCAAGAGGCTTGCTGAAAGCTTTCTAGAACTCAAAGAAGAGATTTTGTTTGCAAAGTAACCTCTGGAAAATCATGAAGTCATGAAATAAGAAAAACCAAACAATTTCCTAAAAGATAGGGGATGGCACAGCTTTGCCACTGGAGTAATTACTGCAAGCTGAATAGCAACCCTGAAGAAATATAAAACTCAGAAAAATAAAGGCAAGATAATGATTGTTCCTGAAGCAAATGAACAGGTGCACAGATTTCTTGACATGAGACCCAGTCAGCCAGGGCTGAGGACTGGGTCCCCCTTTAGGTAGAATGGAGACAGTCCGTTGGGACAGGGTGGGTTGGTGGTACAAACACAGGAGGAAAGTTTTAAATTACACATTCAGTCTTCTTTTTTCTCCACGTCTGAAGTTGCCAAAATATAAACAGTGACCCTGAGCAGGGAAGTGGAAGGCGAGGGAGCAGGAGGTGGTCATTGAGGAAAGACATCACACCGGTCAAGCAAAGATGGCTTTCTCCATATTCATTTCACTGAGCGCATATGAGAAGATGAGTCTCTTGCCTCTTTTTACGGGAATATTGGTTCCATTATCGTATTTGAGGTGGAGAGCAGACTTGGCTGTCAGTGACTGTCTGTCTTCTTTAGCTGTCCCTTTCGGAATAACAACCCGTATTTATGCAGCAGATTCAGTTTTCCTGACTGCTTTGCTGCCCCTCTGGGCACCATTGTTCTCCCTGCGCCTTGTGTAATCATCCCGCTACAATTCTAAACGATTTCAGTGTTTATTTGTATGTTTTCCCCTCATTTTGTTGAGAAAGAAGAAAACAGTTTGTTACTCCCTTGTTGCACCCCTATGAAATCTCAGCTTCAGCTTGTGTTAGACTAAGATCATCTTGTTCAACTCCTCATTGGGCTGATTTTTGTAAGGCAAAACATATTGCCTTTATCAAATGTACCTATTGGCCAAAGGTAAGTGAGAATGAGCTTTAACTTTCTTTAAAAAAAAAAAATTATATAACTTGTGCCCAAGGTAATCCTTAATCTAACAGTGATTGTCTCTCACACCAGATTAATTCATCCATTCATCCACTATCCATCCACTGACCCACCATCCATCCATCCATTAATTCCATCATTCATCCATTGATCTACCATTGATAATCCATTCACCATCCATCCATTGATCCTTCATCCATCCATTTACCATCCATCCATTGGCCCACCATCTACCCATCCATTCACCATTGATCCATGTACCATAGATCCATTCATCCACTCACCCATCCATCCATCCATTCACCATCCATCTATCCATCCATCCATTCACCATCCATTAATTGATTCCACTATCTATCCATTGATAAACCATCCATTCACCATCCAACCATACATCCGTACATCTATCCATTGATTCCATCATTCATCCATTGACCCACAATTCATTCATTGATCTGCCATCCATCCATCCATTCACCATCCATCCATCCATCTTTTCACCATCCATCCATCCATCCATTCATCATCCACCCATCATCCATCCATTGATTCACCATACATCCATCTGTTCATTCATCATCCATCCATTGATCTGCCATACATCCATTTATCCATCATCCATCCATTCATTCACCATTCAATCATTCATCATCCATTTACCATCCATCCATCCATCCATCCATCCAACAACCAGCCATCATCCATCCATCCATCCATCCATCCATCTATCCATCCATTCATCCATCCCTCCATCTCACGCATTCAGCATTTTCTGAGTGATTACTGTGTGCCACTCATGAACAGCATCTTTGCTCTTTTCAGCTGCAAGTAATATTTATTCAGGTAAAAATATCAGATCAAAACACGACTCTGACATTTACATTCATCCCAGTGACGATATGAGATCAGCTGCATCACAGAACATACCTACTCTGCAGAAATCAGTTTTTAAAACAACCAAAGAAGCAATTTGACTAGGAATCATTAAGTGTATAGCTGGACTCAATTAGATTTTTCTGCAGAGTATTATTCCGAAACCTTTAAAAATAATTTTTAGTTGTGGAGGTAAAGTATGACTACATGTCTTTTAAAAAGAATAACAAAAGGAAGGAAAGGAGGCAGAGATAAAGAATAGAGGTGAGAACATCACAAATGTCTCTTTGCTAAGGTCCCTTTTCTCCCTATGCCTATAATGGTCCCCTCCTTTTGCCTGAGGCCACCATTGTTATGAGTCAGGATTTACAGATCTTTTTACATGCATTTATATGCTTATATACAGTATAATTTATATTAAAATACACACAAAATAATGCCCTATATTTCTCCATGGGTAATTATATATACATGAATTCTCTGACTTTTTTCTGGCAAGCAATTTCAAAAGTTTCCCATGGTTTATGTAGAAATGGACAGGGAATGTGGGTCATTTGTTCCCTGTTTTACAGCTTAAATTTAAAGTCCCTGTGCTTTGGTAGCAGCAATGTCTGGGCTTGGGGCAGAATGATGGCATATATTTGTAGAAATGTAATTTTTCCAAATCAATTAAAATTTAAAACCGCCTCCTTTTATAGAGGGTACCACATTATCCATTTTCTCCAGTGTTTTTTCTTAGTAGGGGCTGGGAATTAGGAAAAGCAGTGTATTACCACTCTGACTTCCACAGGCGTAGCCTTTTCCCAAAACCCACTTGCTCTTCGCTCACTCTCCCTGAATTGAGAGCGGAGAAATTGCCACCCGGGGAAAAATAACTTGAACAAGCGAGAGTTTTAAAGCATGGGGCTGTCACTACATCAAGGCCAAACTGGGGGTGGTCGAGGCATAAAAACAGGGCCTTAAGTCACAATGCTAGGCTTGCTGTCACTCTGACTGGAACCTTTCCGTGTGGCTGCTCTGTCACATCATTAATTCGTTGCCTGTTCCCTTTATGTGGCACTCCAGTGGTACCGATCATAATACATTCATTTGCTTTTAACACAGAGAGTTCATTCTTCCCCCTCTTCCCCAGCTTTATCCCCAGCTCTGCTCCCCAGCATAGATCAGGGATCCCCAAATGTCAGACTGTAACAATGACACTGCCATCCATTAACATACGAAGGAACTCCCAAATTGGAAGTCTTTAAACTTAAAAAATACACATCTGAGTTATATCAGCAAGATTTCTAGATATAATCAAATAGTCTACATAAACATGAATAATCATGCATGTTACCTAGAATCCATGTTAAATTATTCATTCATATAGCAGATTTTCCAATTAACCCAGAGTTCTCTTCTATAGGATAAATGCTTTTTTTGAGAGTAATGATTATATTTTTAATCGTTTTTATTATGAATATTTTAAGCAATGCCAAATCTATAAGGAAGAAAGTAAAAGAGTTACCCTGAATCTCTCCCCCAGAAATAGGTATCGTTAAAAAAAAATGCGACTATTTTAAAAGTTGCAAGAATATCACTCCAAACACCTCTTTTTCTTTTGCATATATACAGATAGGAGGGCAGACGAATCAACTAAAATATATTTCTCTGAAGTAGGTGATGCATACTACTTTTAAAAATAAATTTAATTTTACTTGAATTTAGGAAGAAAAAATCATTATTAAGCTGAAAATATTTATGAATTTCAAGTAAAATTTTCAAAACCACCAGAGGTATTAATTGCTAAAAGATCCCTCTTAGCTTAAAATGATAATGAGTTGGGCATGGGGGATTCTCCTGTGGAAAATCTCTGCTACTGTGACATCTGACGGACATGATATTGGAGTGCAATGGATTAGGAAGGTACGTAACATCCAGCCCCTGGGACCAGAGAGGACAGAGGTGTTGCCAGCATCTTATTCAGCCTGCTGGGTTGCAGGGGTCCAAATGCAGCTGCATTTAGGAGGAGGAAAAGCAAGGGAGGAGGGGGTGAGAGAGGGAAGAGGAGGGGAAGGAGGAGGAGAGAGGGGAGAGGAAGGGAAAGGAAGAAGGGGGGGAGGAGGGGAAGAGAGAAAAGGGAGAAGGGGGAGGGGAAGAAGGAGAAGGAAGGGGATGAGGGAGAAGGAGGGGAGAAAGAGAAGGAAGAAGAGGAGAAGGAAAAGGAACAGGAGGAAGGGGAGGGGAAGAAGGAGGAGGAAGGGAAGGAGAGGAAAGAGGAGGGAAAGTAGGATCATGTGTTAGAGTGGGCAGTGACTCTGCAGGAGGAAAAGGTCCCTTGGACTGGTCCTTTGTGGGTGCAGGAGGAAGGCTGCCCACCAGAGGGTCACCCCCACATTTGTCCCAGCTCTTGGAGCAGCTGCATGTAGAATGCAAAGGAAGAGGACAAAAGCCCCCATGAAATCCCAGAGGCCAGAAAGTGAGACAAACTGGCCTGCCAGGGAACTAACAAGGAAATCCTGCCACCTGAAAGCCAAACCCTCTGCAGAATAAAGCAGGGTGAAACTAACCAAATAAATCAGAGTCGAAGCAAATAAAAAGGCAGTGAGGGTGGAAGGAAATGAAAAGCTGGTGATCAGGCACAGCTGGCCCATTCAGAGCACGCTTCGTATCTCTCAACTGCAGAACGTGCTCTGCTCTTCAAGAATGTCCACACCTGTTTCCTCATTCAGCCTCTCAGCAACTCTGAGAGGCTGAATGAGGAAACTCAGCCCTCTTCTGTGAAATGGGGTTGATGGGACTCACCCCATTTCACAGAAGAAGGCACCAAGCTGGGAGATGCAGGGCCGGTGGTACCTGCTAATCCAGGGGGATTTTTCTATGTGATGCTGCCTCTATTACATTCGAAAGACAATAAAAGAAAAAAAGGCAAACAAGATAAAACTAGGAGAGTTTAGACGCCTTCCACTGTGTGCTTCTTTTGATTGCCTTTTGCAAGGTGGAGGCTGGGGCCAGCTCGGTAGTGGACCCCCATCATCTTTGGTTGCCTGGCATCCATCCCTTTCCCTAATAGGCCACCACTTTCCCATTGGGGAATTATCTCCTTTCCCTCCCCACTGCAGGTAATCTTGGTGTAGAATAATTTTTAGAAGTTCACTTTTACTGCAGAGACAAAGGGAGCCAAATCCATCCAAGGACAATTGGGAAAGATGTCTTCCCCACAGACTTTGAATGTTGAGGAAATGGTAAAAGCAAAAATGTAAATGGCTAGAGGTCATTCATCGTGACAGTGGTGGAGGTCGTAGGGCCATGGCATCCTCTTTTGTGGTAGAACAGCTCCTGCCTGTTATATCTTCATTTATATAAAGATGCTAAAGTTGCTTTCTGTCACACACAGCCAGAACCCTAACTGATGCAAAGAGGTTTAGCAGACTCATAATCTTTCCAAAGCTCCAGTCCCATACTTGACTGGGGCCCTAATGGACAGCCAATGAATTAGGAAGGGGGCAGAGAGGAATAGATCCTCCCTTCCTCCCTGGGCTGTGCAGCTACAGGTGAGAAGATCCTGAATCTGGCAGGTGCACAGCAGTCATCAGTGAATCACATGAGACGCTTTTGGAGTCTCCAGGATGGTGGATTAGTGGCTGCTAAGATTTTCACATATGCATCCATCCAAAATTCATGTTGGAACTTAAATCCCAAAGTGATGGCGGGAGATGATTAGGCATGAGGGCTCCATCCTTGTCAACGGGATTAATGTCTTTCTAAAGAGGCTTCAGAGAGCTGGCTGGTCATCCTGCCACAAGTGAGGACACAGCACTCATTCCGGAAGACACAGCAACAATGAAGCAAAGAGAGAGCACTAAATCTGCTGGCAGCTTGGCCTCAGACTTCCTAGCTTTTGGAGATAGATGAAGAAATAAACTTTTATTATTTGTAAATTACTCCATCTCTGGTATTTTTCTATGGCATCAGGAACAGACTAAGACAGGCCAAGCCTGGAGGACCCAGGTCTAAAGGCTGCGTTAAGCTGGGATTGTCTAGGGGCACAGGTTTTGTATAGGAACATTCCAGAGATGCATCTCTATCACAGAGCTCATTCAAGATGTCATTTCCTCCTGCAAAAAACTTCCCTGCACCAGCAGAGTGGCAGGCTCCCTGTAGAAAGGCTACCCTCCAATTCTCACTGCTATTGTGGCAAAGAGATGCTTGGAAGTACCTGCCTGGGAAATGTCTGAGAGTTACGCCTGAATCCTTCACCCTTGGACTCTGTATGTGGGCAGAACATCCCTCCTGGGGCTGCCCATCAGCATGCATCTTTCTCTCCTTTTTTTGCTTCTTTTATTTGAGTAGGTAGTTAGGCAGACATAAGCAGGGCAGGAAGGGGCCCCTCCACCAGCAATGTCAGGCAACCATCAGGTGATAGTCCGGTGGTTATTAAACTGTCTCTCTAAAATAATCATTGGTCACAGCCACCATCAGGGAAAAGCAGTCTCCCAATAGATAGAAAACACCTGAAGCTGGTGATTGCAGCTTCCTGATAAGATCTCAGGAGTTGGGCGAGTGGACTCAAGCATGTGCACTAAGAGGCAAATGGAGATTACCTGGTATGTGACCTTCCTTTAGAAGCACTCACCAGGTAAGGAAAGGATACCTCAAGTAAGCATGCACACAACTTCAGTGAACACACGCACATGTGGCCCCTCCCAAGTGCTGGCAAGCCACTGTGCATGTGGACAGCCCACTCAAGGGAAGAATCAGAGGACAAGAGATGCAAGACCCCTAAAGCATGCTAACATATAAAACTGCAAGTAGAAGGTCAAACTAGCGTTTGATCTCTCAAGTTACCCGCCCGGCCCTCTTCCAAGTGTACTTTACTTCTTTTCATTCCTGCTCTAAAGCTTTTTAAATAAACTTTCATGTCTGCTCTAAAACTTACCTCAGTCTCTTACTCTGCCTTGTGCCCCTCAGACAAATTCTTTCTTCTGAGGAGGCAAGACCGAGTTGCTGCAGACCTGTATGGATTCACCACTGCTAACACTCTTACAGCAGAAGAAAGAGAACCCAGTTGCTCATTGTGGAAGTTGGCGGTAAGTGAAAGAGTCTAGCAGAAACCAAAGTCTTTTATTTTACTTTATTCGTTCCCACCTTCTTAAGAAGGCTGCTTGCAAAACAGAGATGAGAAAGCACAATGGGTAGGGCCACAGCAAGTGAAGAAGCGAGTCCTTACCTCTGTTACTGGGGGAGGGTGTCCGGGTTCTTGCCGTCCTGAGCAAAGAATTGCACAAAACGCATGAACAAAGCAAGGAAGGAAAGAAGGGAGTCATTGAAAACGAAAGTACACTCCACAGTGTGGGAGTAGGCCTCCGCACAGGGGCTCAAAGGCTCTGCCACAAAATTCTGAGGAATTTACCCTCGACTTGGGGTACGGCCGACGTAAATGAAGAGGATGAAGTAAAGTTACAAAGTCATTTACTTGGTGTATGCCCTATGGAGAGGATATTTCCTGTCATAGCTGAAGTGTGAATTGGCCTTATGCTCCCTGTCTCCTGTTTTCCTGTCTCACCTCCTGCCCTCTGGTAACTGCCCAAGAGGTTCGCTTTGCTCACTGCCTAGTCAGAGCCAATTCATAAGACGGGAATTGCAACAGAGAAAGAGTAATTTACACAGAGCCGGCTGTGCCTGAGACTGGAGTTTTACTATTACTCAAATAAGTCTCTGTTGGAAACAGATGCTTGGCACCACAAAGAAAAAATAGCACTGAGACAAGGGGTCTTTCAGCAACGCAACGTTTACTTCCTGCAATGCAGGAAGGGTACCCTCACTGGCTATCTTGCCATGAGAGTACAATGAACAAAGGAAAACAGACATATTTATTCCTTACACATTTGGGTCGTCCTTACTGCTGTGTCTGATCTCCTTCGGCTGGAGTCAGACCTCACAATTTAAACTAAAACCCAATTGGCTAACAACTTAAAACTTTTCTAGACAGGTAAAAGCAATGGAGAGCTGGGAAATGCCTGTGAGCATGTCCAGCACAGATATTCTGGTTGAAGTACAAGGACACAGGATGTACTACGTGCCTGTAAGCATGGCATGTCTAACTGCTACATAGGATAGGGCTTAACAAAGAATTACTAGCATACTTACAATTTATTCTTTAACAAGAAAGGAAACTTTAAAGTGGAAGTTTTCTGCTCCCCACAGCCTCCCCAACCACTGGGGAAGCAGAGTTTTGAAGGATAACCTGGTAGGTGGAGGAAAGCCAGTGAGCCGGGAGTGCTGATTGATCCGAGATGAAATCATAGGGAGTCGAAGCTGTCTTCTTGTGCTGAGTCAGTTCCTGGGTGGGGGCCACAGATCAGATGAGCCAGTTTACTTGATCTGGCTGGGGCCAGCTGATCCATCAAGTGCAGGGTCTGCAAAATATCTCAAGCACTGATCTTAGGAGCAGCGCAGGGAGGGTCAGAATCTTGCAGCTTCCAGTTGTATGACTCCTAAACCATAATCTCTAATCTTGTGGCTAATATTAGTCCTGCAAATGCAATCTAGTCCCCAGGCAAGAAGGAGGCCTGCTTTCAAAAAGGGCTGTTGCGGTCTTTGTTTACTCTACAAACTATAAATTAAGTTTCTCCCAAAGTTAGTTCAGCCTATGCCCAGGAATGAACAAAGACAGTTAGAAGCAAGATGGAGTCAGTTAAGTTAGATCTCTTTCACTGTCTCAGTCATAATTCTGCAAAGGTGATTTCACTTTCCTCTGGTTCATTCCCTTTCCAATAACACCCAGTCTTATAACTGCCCAACAGGTTGTTCCTGCTCACTGCTCAGTCAAGACCATGGCATTGCAGTAAAGAAAGAGTTTAATTGACTCGAGGCCGGTTACACCACATGGGAGACGGAGTTATTACTCAAATCGATTCCCCTGAAGGCTCATAGTTAGGGGTTTTTCAAAGGCAGTTTGGCAGAAGAGGTGAGGGTGGGTGGCCAGGTAATGAGTGCTTGCTGCTGATTGGTTGGGTCAGAGATGAAATCATATGGGGTGGGGGGTGGGAATTGAAACTGTCCTCCTGCATGCTGAATTGCTTCTGGGTGGGGCCACAGGAGTGCAGGCAGTGGGTCTGGTTGGAGCCATAGGTGTCAGACACTGAAACAACTTGAAAAACTACCTCAAAAGGCCAGTCTACAATAGTGGTGTTATCTGCAGGAATAGCTGGCAATCTATGTCTGCACCTTAGCAGAATCAGGCTCCCTCCACCCTCATGGCTTTATGGCCTTTCATCAGCTTTACAAAAGGAGTCAAGTTTGGGGGAAAGGCCATTACTATTTAAACTATAACCTAAATGTCTTCCAAAGTTAGCTCAGCCCAAAAGCCCACCAATAATTAAGGAAAAGGCAAGATGGAGGGTGGGTTAAATCATATCTCTTTCACTGCCATAATTTTCTTACTGTTGTAATTTTTGCAAAGGTGGTTTCCAAATGAGTGGGCCAGAATGCTGCAGGTCAGGGTGCTCATTTATGAGTTCCTCTGCTTTCAGTCTTTTCTTTTTAGAATGGAAGCTGTGTGAGGGCAGAGACTGTGCTTGCTCATATCACTGCTGCATCTCCAGGGCCGAAGGATGTGCCTGACATGGGGTGCTCAGTAACTGTGGTGGAAAGGAAGGACAGAGGGGCCGAGGGGTGGAAGGCGGCAGCGTTTCTTGTTCCTTCCTTTCAGCATCAGGAATAAAATGTGGAACACAAGGGACCTTAGTGACGCGCTCTGAGGGCCACGTTTCATGATGGAGATGCCTCCCACTCACCATACACACAGCTACTTAGAGATAGAGGTGATGTTCACACTCGAGACTCCTAGGCAATTCTATGCAGACCACAGAAGTAAAAGTCTCCCTCAATTACTCATTTTTTTCAGGCAACCTTGGAGACATAGGGTCCTGTTTAAGTGCCAGATTTTAAGGGGGACTTATTATTCAAATATCCATTCAAAAAAAATTCAGTCAAATATGTTTTTGAATGAAATCACATTAAAAGTATTATTTTGACAACATGGATGAGCTGAAGGACAGTGACAAAGGGGTCTGGAAGCCATGTCATTCCATGAACTGGCTGAAGACACCTGAAGTCGGGAGAAGGGAAAGAATGGGCCACAGTACGGGTGTCCTCACACGAGTCTTTCCTCCCCATGGACACTTAACACAGAATGAGCACCCTACACACATTTGTTGAGTGAATGCGTTAATTGCTTAGCTTGGAGAAGAGAGGGCCCTCACTACACGCTGCTTCAGAAAGCTCTGTGACAGCTGATGAGAAGGAAAGTTTCAGAGAGCTGGCTGTCTTTCGGGGGAAGTGAGAAGGATCGGTCAGAGCTGAAGGACGAGCCCTTCTCATTCTTGATGATGCTCTTGAATTATCTGGAGATCTGGTTGAAAGGCAGGTTCTGATTCAGTAGGTCTGGGTGAAGTGAGATTCTGCATCGCCGATGGGCTTGCAGGCAGTGTGGATGCTGCTGTTCACCAACCACCCTTTCACGTCAATAATCATTTCAGGCTGGTTCCATTTCTAACAGTCTCCATATGCTGAGTCTTTCATAAAAAAGTCGAAGTTGAGAAATCTGGTAGGGTGTGATTTCCAGATGTAGGAGAGTGAAAAATGGGTCCCTTCACCATTCTAGGTTCCTTGGCTGGGCTGCTAATTAAATTGACATAAGATAGGTTCCCAGGAGAAAAACTATATTCATTTACATATGATGCAAGGAGTCCCACAGACATATGTGACTTGAGGAAGGGCCAGATGATTGAAGCTTATATAATATCTTGAGCTATAGAAAGGAATAGGGGTTTGGGGTTTCTCAGGGTTGGCAGAGAAAAGCCATGGGAGGGTGAAGGTAAGAAATGTGTTTTGAAAAAAGGTTTTGTTTTTATGCAGCTAAGAGGTATCTCAGGTAGTAAAAGTTGTCTCAGAGCAGCCTTCAGAAGGGCAGGTGAGAGTCTGGCTGTGGTATCAACCCTCAATCTTATCTCCTATGGCCCAAGTTCATCTCCACTGGTTGCTAAGATTCCTAGGGAGAAGATTCATGACAGTTGAGTTCCTTCTGGAGGATCAGTCTTTAGGCAGATCAGAGGAGCTCAGAGAAATCCCAAATCTGTTCGCCAAGTGCCTTCAGTTCAAAGTAACCAGAAACACCAAAGCATCAGATTTGGAGGTGGCATTTCCTGAACTCCTTCCCAGATGTACAAATTTATCTTTATATTTGTGTAAATCCAGAGATCTCTGTGCTGAGAACTGATCAAAAGAAGGGGAGGTATTTCTCTTTGTATTTTCACACAAGAAGAAAAAGCATTCCTGGTGGCTATGATTGTACCAAAATACTCAGCCTATGTGTACTGCATTTCACAACAAATCTGCTCAGTTTGATGTATTTAAAACCTGTCAAATGCTTTATAGGCAGAAAATACATAACTCATGCAGAACCCATAAAATACTTAAAGCCCCGCGCTGTTACTCTCAGCAAAATGAAGTCTTTTCATACTCCCACAGCCTCTTCATTCAGTTTATTTCTCTTTTTATCATATTTTCTTCTAGATTTTCACATTCCCCTTGACGCTGCTCCCCCATCTGGCCCTGGAGAGCCCAAGGAATTTGCCCTTCAGCCCCTTGAGCTGACTACATGGGGCTGCAGTCTTGAGCTCACTGAATTGACAGCTTCTGGTTAGGCAAATGCAAGTCCACAGGGAGGAGAGAAGAGGAGTAGGGAATCATATTTGTTGAGCACCTACTATGTGTCAGATAATGAACCAGACTCATTCCATCCATTTCCTCTAATGCTTATTGCACCATTGTTAAAGAACTATGGAGGTTAAAGAGAGAAAAAGAAGTCTCCTCATCTGGGTGGGCTTCAGAGACAAGTAAGCATGTCCCAGACTACTCTCCTATCGCTTGACAGTCAGGTCCTGACTTTGACTCTGTGTTCTGAAATCCCCTACCATCTTTGGGGGACAAAACACCAAAAGCTTGCCCAGATCAGGGCTGCCTGGCCACATGAGGAGAATCTAGCGGTGACGGTTCCAAATTGTTTGTTTTTCTTCCAGCGTTGTCTACTCCTGGGGGAAGGCTGCAGACAGTGAATTCAGAAGTCCTGCCTGGATTCTGCCCTCGCAAAAAGTGCACATCCTCTCCTGGAGCCTGAAGTGCCAAATCATGGATGCCACAGTCCGTGCCAAAATGGTGCAGCTTGAAGACCGTATTACTAATGCTGTTGATTTCAGGCCTATTTCCAATCAAGGAAGAATAGGGTTTTGTTTTGTTTTGTTTTGTTTTCAGATTGAAAAGCGCTAAACTGATAAGCGATGATGCATGGCCTTCATGGCCGATTGCTCACACTAGCAAAAAATGTTCAAGATAAGAATGACAAAAATAATGAGAATAACAATGCCACCATGACCTTTTAGCAACATGGAGGAAATCACTCTTCAGCAGGGGTTCATTTTTCTAGCTTTCTTGTTCTATAGCCACAGGCAGCAAAGCACGCACCCTACCCTACCCTTTAATTCACTGTTTCCTCCACTCATTTTCTATTTCCTGGTAAATTAAGTAGAAGCAATTTACAGGCCTTTCTTAGGTTCCCAGCTCCTGTGGTCCCTGACTCTAAAAGCTTCTCTGCCCTTTCCCTACCCCTCCCTCCACATTTCTAGCCCAGCTCTTAAAAGAGTATATATAGATACTGTGTAAGTAGAGTAAGATGTTCTGCATATAGTAGGTGCTCAATAAGTGCTGAGATGAAATAAATTGAAGCACTGACAGTTCTTTATCTGGATCTTAGTCTCATGGAGAATTACAGACTCTAAGAAAGGTGCTATCATACCTTCCCTCCCCAATCTAGTTTGTTCTCTTCCACGTTTGTTACAAGACTTGGAAGTAAGAATGCCCCACCCATCTGTATCCTCGGAAGCTTTCTCCAGAGACAAGCGCTTGTTCTCCCTAGGAACTGTGTAGGAGACACAGCAGAGAGCCCAGCCCAGCCTGTGCCAGCCCTAGCAGCCTGCACCTGTCAACGGCAGGTCTGCAGATCACACGGAGGGGACTTTCTTATGGAGCCATCCTGGCAGAGCCACTGTGTAAGAAAGAAGTCACATATTTGCAAAATGAGGGTAGGGGCCAAGCGCACTCCCCAAATCCTCTGAAATCACACAATTATTCATAAACTGAAATAATCACTGCTTTGTATCTTTTCGTTTTCCGTCTTCGTAAACAGCTCTGCTCCTGGTACTCCTGCCTAACCACAGCAGCCCCTAGCGGCAGCAAGCGGGAACACGCAGGACTGTTCCGAAAATGTCTCCAGCCCTTCACTGGAGCCTAAAGCATCCCCCATCTCCGCCCTCCCCGCTCACTTTCATGGATCTGATTTTTATTTCTTAGAGCCTGAGGTTAGCCTCTTGGTTTTTCAGCACACACGAATGCACAAAGCGTATGCATATGCTGACACTGTGTGGGGTGAGGCGAGACATGCCAATCAACGGGCCCGTGGGGAGGGGAGCGCACAGTAGGGTTGGTAGGAGCGGGAGGAGCTCTCTGCCCACTCCCATGTTCTCTGGTACAGGGTGCCTGTGAAGACAGGGCCCAGCTCTGACTCGATTTTTGTCCAGAAGAATCAGCCGTCAAAGAGTGAGGGGTGGGATGCCCCACTCAAGGGTTCACATCTCTGCTCCTATCACACCCGCAGGAGCAGCTGCCACCAGCCAAGGTGAGAGCATCATGATGGCACCCTTCAGAGAGGGCCCTTTATGAAGTAGCTGAATATCTTCTCTCTTCCCAGGGAATGACTTAACAAAACCTCAAATGCCACGCTTGGATGTCACTGAAACAACTTTTCTCAAAGAAAACCTAAATGCAAAAGCTTATTTGAAACAACAGCGAGAGGGAAGGGAGTCCTTGGATACTATGCCCAGCCAATGGATTTATGCCAGGACTGCTTTCCCCCGCAGGGAGTCCAGTCCCTCCACTATCCCCTTTCCCTGAACCAAAGGCTAGTGGAACACCAGGCCTATTTTGGAAGGGCTGGGAAGGGAGGGGAAAATGGATTTGAAGATATCCAGTGAGCATTGAGACTGCTGGGTGCTTCTCTCATCAACCTGAACTCACTTCAGACTCACACAGAAAAAAATTGCACATTAAGAATTCCTCTGGGAGGGAAGTGACTCTCAAGAATAGAACTGTTTAACTCTTGATCCTGCCTTTAATTGATGCAGCAAATGTTTAAATGGATTCAAATACAACTGAAATGAGTTGGGTGATTTTGACATCAATTAATATACTCTGATGAAGTTAGTAGAGGAGACTTTGAGTTAAATGCAAGGAAAAAAAGCGGGGCGGGAGGAGGGTGGAAACGGCCCTTACGCTTTCTGTTTTAAATTATGGTAGAGCGTACAGGGCAATTCCCCCAGGGCTTATTACAAAGACTCAGAAGATGTTAAACCCACTGGGAAAAGCCCAAAGCTCTGGTTCCTGCAGGGAATGTGAGTTAGTTGGTGCAGACACCGGAGATGCTTTATTGTTCATTGTGTGTGTTTTTATTTGTGATATTGGCCTCTGTGCTGTGTGCCTCTCAGCTGTTTGAGGGACAGATGTCAGGAGGAGCAGTCTGGGCACTCGTGGGTTAACTCAAGCCCAGATCCCAAGGGACCCAAGCATTTTAAGAGCAGAGACTCCTCCAATCACAGCCTGCCCTTACCCCTCCTAAAATCCTAAATGTGAAAAAAGACTGTCCCCCTTCCATCTGATGGGGGTTACTGAATGTTTGCTTCATCCAAGTCCAAAAATGGGGTATATGTCAGCTGTTTCTACCCACTCACCTTTCAGCAGCCTGGGTCCACTGAAACAGCAAAAGCTTTTGGGGAGCTCTCTGGAGTCCTCTTGACATCCAGATTCCTTTCCAGGTGTCCTGTGGGGATCAGGACCCAATCTGAGCTCCCGAGACGTGGCTTCTGCCCGAGTCTCCTCTCCTCCTCGGCTCTTCCTCGAGCCCCTCCAGCCAATCCCCTAGAAATGTTAATGTCCTTTCTGGTTTAGGATCAGTTCTTATACCAAACCAGTGTTCACTTCCCCTTTATTCATCCTACAAGTATCTACTGAGTGCCTACCATCCACCAGGCATTCATCCAGCACTGGGGATACAACCGTGAATTTAACAGACAAAAGTCTCTGCTCTTATGGCCTTAGATTCTAGTGCCAGGGCTGGCAACATTTTTCTGTGAAGGACCAAATAGTAAATATTTCAGGCTTTACAGGCCATATGGTCTCTATGGTAACCACAGCTCTGTGGCTGCAGCTCTAAAGCAGCCACAGACAGTACATAAACAAATGTGCATGGCTGTATTCCAATAAAACTTTATTTACAAAAAAAAAAGTTGTAGGAAGGAGGGCTTTGGCCTTCTGGGAAAGACATGTTCTATTTCTACTGAGATTTCTTTTCTTTTTTCTTTCTTTTTTTTTTCTTGAGACTAAGTCGCTCTGGTGCCCAGACTGCTGGGCAGCGGCACGATCTAAGCTCACTGCAATCTCCGTCATCTGGGTTCAAGCAAGTCTCCTGCCTCAACCTTTCGAGTAGCTGGGATTACAGGCATGCACCACCATGCCCGGCCAATTTTTGTATTTTTAGTAGAGACGGGGTTTCACCATGTTGGCCAGGCTGATCTCAAACTCCTGGTGTCAAGTGATCCACCCGCCTCAGCCACCCACAGTGCTGGAATTACAGGCATGAGCCATCCTACTTGGCCTCTGCTGAGATTTCTAAACTGATAGAATGAAGCTCAGGGGCATCTTTGCAGCAACACAGGGAGAACATGCCTGAGAATTAAGCCATCCCAGGAAGGAAGAGTGGAGAGTCCTCATGGCATTCCTGATCTTTTGAGCCCCTCCCTGGATTCAACCAGGTTATCATGTTGGAAATGATGTATACCTTCGTCTGTACCTTTGGTTATTTTAAGTCAATGAATATTTCTCCCTCCTCTTTTTTTTGGGGGGAGGGGCTTAAGCCTGTTGATTTGGGGTTCTGTCACTTATAACCAGACTCCTGAATGATACCAAACCCAAACTCATCCTTGAACTCCTTTTCTCCTTTCTCTATTTGTTTTCCCTGGGCAATATCACCCACCTTTCTGAGTTTCTCCTGTCACCTCTATGTAGATAATAGACATATTTTTTGTTTTCCTTTTGAAATAATAAAACAGGATCTTTAGAGTCCAATTTTTATAATCTTTTTTTTTTTAGATGGAGTCTCACTCTGTAACTCAGGCTGGATTGCCGTGATGCGATCTTGGCTCACTGCAACCTCTGCCTATCAGGCTCAAGTGATCCTCCCACCTCAGTCTCCCAAGTGGCTGGGACCACAGTCCTGTGTAACCATGCCCAGCAAATTTTTTTTTTTTTTTGTATTTTTAGTAGAAATGGGATTTCACCATCTTGCCAAGGCTGGTCTCAAACTCCTGAGTTTAAGCGATCAGCCTGCCTCAGCCTCCCAATGTGCTGGGATTACAGGCATAAGTCACCATAACTGGCCCTCTATTTTATTTTAAATTTAGAGTTGAGGGGTCCCACTATGTTGCCCAAGCTGGTCTCAAACTCCTGGGCTCAAGCAATCCTCCCGCCTCAGCCTTCTGAGTAGCTGGGCTTTTATAGATGTGAGCCACTGTGCCTAATCCTGCCATCTTTATTTCAGACCCAAGCTTTAATCCTGAGCCCATATTCCTCTGACCTACCAGATATTTTGCCAAAGATATCCAGGAAGTATAACATGTCGAAAACTCAATTCAATACTCTGGTTTCTCTTCAGATGATATAAATCTTTTACCTTTTAACACTCAACTTCTTACCTAACCTCTGTCCCTTCAAATGTCTTTTCCTGTGTTTCAAACTAAAAATAATACTGGTGAGGCACTGTGACTCATACCTGTAATCCCAGCATTTTGGAAGGCTGAGATGGGTGGATCTCTTGAGCCCAGGAATTCAAGGCCAGCCTGGGTAACATAGTGAGAACCCGTCCCTACCAAAAAAATATACAAAACTTAGCCAGGTGGGTGGCACACACCTGTAGTCCTACCTACTCAGTAGGCTGAAGTGGGAGAATCACTGGAACCTGAGAGGTAGAGGTTGCAGTGAGCCAAAATAGCACCACTGCAGTCCCACCTGGGTGACAGAGTGACACCCTGTCTAGAAATAAAATGAGTACACAAGTAAATTAATAATACCAACTGAGCTATTATTACTCTGTGCAAGGTCCTGTAGTGGGCATCATATTATTTCAAATTTTTCTAATTAGCATGCAAGGTAAATATTATTAGTCCCATTGTACAGATGAGGAAACTGAATCTCAGAGCCTAAGCTAATTGGATCAGCAGGTGACTGAGCCATGGTTTAACTTCAGGCCACCTTTCCCGAGCCTCGATCCTCCCCTGTACCAGGCTAGCTGTCCTTCCTTCTTTGTTTCATAGCAGCATTAACCACTCAGTCACCCAGGCCACAAGCTCGTCTTCCAGAACATCTCTTGTATCTTTCCCCTTCTACACAGCCACTGTTTTATTCAAGGTTCTCATTCCTAAGGTAACAGACACTCTTCTAGATATCTCCTCTTTTCCCAGGCCCTTCCCTTCCAGTCCAGTCCATACTATATTTCATTACATTATATGGTTGACCCTTGAACAACATGGGATTGAACTGCACAGTTCATTTATAAGCAGATTTTTTTTCAACCAAATGTGGATAGAAAACACAGTATTCACAGGATGCAAAACCCACTGTGGAGGTTGGAGCAGTTTTTGGAGACTCAGGTTTTCCAGGACCAACGGCAGGGACTTGAGTATGTATGGATTTGGGAATATGTGGGGGTTCTGAAACCCATCTCCCACATATACCAAGGGCTGACTGTAAATACAAACCCCCAGTGAAGAAACACAAATTTCTGCCTCTTCTTTCACCTCTGCTCAGAAACCAACAGCTTCTCCTACAAGATAGAAGCCAAGCAACATAGCTGGCAGTCAGGGACATTTTCAACCCAGCCCACAACCGACCTTTTTAAACATAATTATCCATATTTAAGGTATACGACATGGTGGTTTAATATACAAATACATAGCAAAATGCTGACTGCAGTCAGGAAAGAAAGCATATCCACAACCCATCTTTTTTATCTTCTCTATTCCTAATGCACCATTTAGTACATTCTTGATCTAACCACTGCTTCCAGAAAATAGCAAGTTCAATTTGCTCTTTTAGAACAATTGAAACTGTTTCTGCTTGAAGTGATCCAACTGCTCTCTGACTGTCTTCTGGGTCTGTTCTCAATTTCCAGTCCTTCCATAAAGCACTCCTGAATGCTCTTACCTACTCTCATCTTCCCACTTTCTGAACTTTTTTTGTTTCTCTCACTCATCCAGTGATCACTCTCTCTCCCTCTCTCTCTCTCTCTCTCTCTCCCTCTCTCTCTCTCTCTGTCAGTTATCTGCTGCTTTGAAAGATTGTTGTCTTATTTCAATTGTGTGTTGAATTGTTGTCATACTGCATTATTTAACACATACAATGCATTGTTATTTAACCACATCTTATTTCCCTAGCTAGATGGTAAATGCCTAGAGGTCAGGGGATGGGGTTCTTTTTTAAATACCTCCATAGTTCCTAGCACATCTCTTATTACAGCTCTTCTCAACAGTGGGTGCACATTAGAGTCTCCAGTGGAGCTTTTTAAAAAGTACAAATGCCTGGTCCCACAACCAGAGATTTAGATTTAATCATTCTGAAATGAAGCCAGGCATTGGTATATTTTAAATCTTTGCAGATTATTCTAATGTGCAGCCAGGTTTGGAGCCAGTGATTTATCACATCACAGATACCCAGAAAATGCCTGATAGATGTTTGATTGATCTGAGTCCAGATGTGGACCCAAATTTCCTAATTAACTACCCAAATGTATGTGGTTACCAGAACAAAGTAGCTAACCAAGTAGACAATAAATATTGTTTGGGGCAGAAGACAGTAATGTTGATGTTGACAGTGATGATGGTGATAATGATAAAAATCTGAAACAGATGTTGGCATTTCTAGTCTCAGCACCAGACGACACTTCCCCAGTAAGAAATCAGATCAGCCCAAGTTCAATTTTTGCAAATTCTTTTCTTTCCTAATAGGTGCTTTGTGCCTTTCCAGTCACTCTATACGGGACAAGACAACAGGCTTCCTGCATCAGTGGAGCAGACTCGCTGGGAATAACCTAGTTCCTCCTCATTCCCAAGGCCACCGTTTATATAAAGCTCAGTTAATTTGTCATTGTGAGAAACTTACGGACACAACTAAGTTATTTTCTTAACGAGTTTTTGCTCCCAGGGAATGGGTAGGGACACAGTCTTTTAGTCTATAGCCTAAAAGGTTTTTGGAAGGAAAGGATTTTGCATCAATAGTTGTTGCCAGCTGTTTAGAGACATTTACTCATTTGCTAATGAGTCAAGAGTCATGGCTTCATCCTCTCATGCCGTATTGAGCTTTGCTTCATTCTGTGAGTGGAGTCTACCCCTAACCTCACTCAGTCTTGCAAATGCCATTGGAGTCATATAAATGGTGAAAGAAGGTGAGAATTGGTGAGAGTGTCTTTATCTGTAAAGGGTCTCCACAGGTATAACCCAAGCACTTAGGACCTGGGGCTGTTTCATTTTATAGCAGGTCTGATTTGGAATTATCTTGGCTAGAGGGTAATATGGTTTAGCTCTGTGTCTCCACCCAGATCTCATGTCAAATTGTAATCCCCACGTGTTGGAGGAGGGGCCTGGAGGGAGGTAATTGAATCATGGGGACAGACTTCCCCCTTGCTGTTCCTATGCTAGTGAGTGAGCTCTCATGAGATCTGGTTGGTTGAAAGTGTGTAGCACCTCCCTCTTCTCTCTCTCTCTCTCTCTCTCTCTCCTGCTGCCATATGAAGACGTGCTTGTTTCCCCTTTCACCATGATTGTAGGTTTCCTGAGGCCTCCCCAGCCATGCTTCCTGTACAACCTGCAGAACCGTGAGTCAATTAAACCTCCTTTCTTTATAAATTACCTAGTCTCAGGTAGTTCTTTATAGCAACGTGAGAATAGACTAATACAGAAGTCAAATGAGATTTAAGATGGAAAAATTAAGCCTGTTTTGTCTTCTTCCTCAGGTTAACTTTTATTTAAAGGCTGAAGAAACTAGGATAGGCCTGAGCAGGTCAGAAACAGAGGGCCTTGGGTGATGCTTATTTCTCAGGCCACACTGAGAATATGTCAAGGAGGCAGAGTAGTGCAGTATTCAAGGGCAAAGCTCTGGATTTGAACTGCCTGTGCCCAAATCCCACATTGATGTTTGGCAATTCAAGATCTTTGGCAATTCAAGATCTTTTTCCTCTTGGGGCTACAGTTTCCATATTTGTAAAACTGGATAATAATAGCAAGTAATAGTAATAATCTCATCAGGCATGAGAGAGATTGCGTTTGTGGGAATCATGCCATTGAGGATCCCTGTGGCTATTGCAGGTCATGATGTGGACCTGTATCCTGATTTCCCACAGCCTGGCTTCTGTTTAGCATACTTATTTAAGGGAATCAGCTTTTCTTTTCATTGGCCAATGGAGGATAATGGGGATTTTTTGTCCACATCCCAATGCTACATTCATTGGGTTTTAGTCAGAAAAGCAGAAACCATTTCAGGACTTCCAAATAGCAGCAGTTTAATATGGGGAACTGGTGACACTGGTCATTCAAGAGCCAAGAAGCCAAGCAGAGGATAGTGAGGAGAGCCAGAAATTAGCAACAGCAGGAAGTCACCATTGCCCACCAGCTGCAAGGACAATGGCAGGAGTGGATTACAGTCCAGGAGCCAGGCCTCCAGAGGGGAGCTAAAACCATGGCAGGGGCTGCTGGAAAGAACCTGGGGCAATGGAGGGAGGGACTGTCTGGTGGAAGGAGAGGCTGTGCAGGGGACACAGTCACAGCCAGAGACAACACAGTCAGCACAGAGAAGGTATGATTCCCTATGACACCACTTGGTCCTAAGGAGCAAGGGAGTCTGGGAGATATGGCTTCCTATGACACCAAGCGAGATAGTGAACAGGGAATGAGGCCAGGTGGGTGGCTCATGCCTGTAGTCCCAATGCTTTAGGAGGCTGAGTAACGAGAATTGCTTGAGTGCAGGAGTTTGAGACAATCTGGGCAACATCGTGAGACCCTGTCTTTACCAAAAAAAAAAAAAAAAAAAAAACAAGAAGGAAGAAAAGAGCCATGCATGGTAGCGTGCACTTGTAGTCCCAGCTACTTAGGAAGCTGGGGTGGGAGGATTGCTTGAGCCCAGGAGTTCGAGGCTGCAGTAAGCTACGACTGTGCCACTGCACTCCAGCCTGGGTGACAGAACAAGACCCTAACTCTAAAAAAGAGAGCGAGAGATTGAATGCAGGAAATAGATCTGAAGGAAGATAGGTAGCTGACAAGCACAGCTCTCTACCCACTTCTCTACCCTGAAGCCAGCACAGAATTGTCTCTTTGGCTGAACTAAAATTCAAAAGGGCACTTCTCCTCTGGGAAGTGTCGGAAGGCGGAAGGGCCCTAGAGCCACGCTGCAGACCCAGGGCTGTTCTGCCAGGGTCTGGAATGAGAAGGAAAGGAATGCTCCTGAGATTGTGGGGATTGCAGTGACTTGTTTTCTTTCATTTTTTTCCCCTGACAACTGCTTCAGTTCTTTTCATTATTAATCTGGGATTTTTTTTTCATGTTCTCTGCACATCTTTGGAAGATTAATTTAAGCCAAATCTTCACTACCACAGGGACTAATTCATTTTTCTGACTCTTTGAACAAAGAACAGCTATTATTTCTTATCAACAGAAAAGCACAACTTTATAGATTAAAAGCTGGAAGAATTGCAAGTCTCCTTGGCAATTTGGAGGCTTAAGACAGCTGGGGAATTTCAGCACAGGCTGTTTCTTGTGGGACTTTTCATGTCGTAGTAGAGGAAGGAAGGAAGAGAATGGCCTTTGCCACATCAGGCAAAGACTTCAGGACCGTGGGCCTTTCCTCTCCCTCGCCCTCTTCCCACCTCAGTTCTGAAAAAACAGGTTTCCCTTCAGCCAATGGGCAAATGCATAGTGGGGGGCCCGGTCCTACTGGTGGGTAAATGAAATATTTAGTTTGTGAGCTGAAGGGAATCTTTCATCTTTTGGCCAAAATTCAGAAGCTGGGGCCTTCAAGCAGAAACTAAATTACAGCAGAGGCTGTCCAGGGGGAGCTGAGAGACAGCGAGTTCTGGAAATGCCGAGTAAGCATGGTGATTGCAAGAGAAATAACCCGAATTTTCCCCTCTCCTGCCCTTCAACTCTGGAGGAAGAATCAAAATGAAGACCTTAAAGCCACACAATCTCAGAGCCAGAATGTGTAGGCTTCTATCAAACATCCCCTCCCCAATCCCTTCCTAAGCACACATAAAGAATCTCATATGCTGCTAGAACACCTCCACCGCTGGAAAGCTCAGGGCCCTCATCCCGTCAGTGGCTGCCCCAGTCATTACAGATTTTATTCCTTTCACTGAGCCAAATCTGTCAGTGGCTTCCAGGAAGAGGAGGCCTGGTCTGCTCCCCTGCCTGGCAATGCCCCACAGACTTTCCTCCATCTTTCTATTTTATTTTTCTTTTCTTTCTTTTTTTTTTTTTTTGAGACAGTCTTGCTCTGTCACCAAGCTAGAGTGCAGTGGTACAATCTCGGCTCACTACAACCTCTGCCTCCCGATTAGATTGATTCTCCTACCTCAGCCTCCTGAGTAGCTGGGATTACAGGCACGTGCTACCACACCCAGTTAATTTTTTGTATTTTTAGTAGAGATGGGGTTTAACCATGTTGGCCAGGATGGTCTCAATCTCTTGACCTCATAGTCCACCCGTCTCAGCCTCCCAAAGTGCCGGAATTACAGGCATGAGCCACCACACTAGGGCAACTGTCCTCCACCTTTCAAGTGTCTTCTTTATCTTCTATTCTGCTTATAACATAAGCACCAAGTTCAGTTTTTGGTTTTACGTGTATTTCTGCTAAGCATCTGAACCAGGTTTATCCAAACTTTGTCACAGCGTATGAATTGATGTTCTTTGAAAAAGAACAAAGAATGTTTTGTGGTCAAATAAGCTTTGAAAATGCTGGGTTAATACGCTTTGGTGGTCAAGCTAAGTGTCCACCCACATCCCTGGCTCTTCCCACTTTGGCTCCCACGAGCCCCACTGCCACTGTCAGTGCCTGCAGTGCTTTGCCAGAGGGCTCTGTCTGGTCCTTGGAGCCCACTTTGCCTGTCCAGGCAAAGAGAAGTGTGAAGGAATCAACACTCCCTGGGAGCAGAACCTCAACCAGAGATGGACTGGAGTTGGTGTGAGATATGGTTTGGCTGTGTCCCCACACAAATCTCATCTTGAATTGTAGCTCCCATAATTCCCACGTTGTGGGAGGGACCTAGTGGGAAGTAATTGAATCATGGGGGTGGGTCTTTCCCATGGTGTCTCGTGACTGTGCATAAGTCTTACAAGATCTGATGGTTTTATAAAGGCTAGCTCCCCTTTACAACTTCTCTCTCTTGCCTGCTGCCATGTAAGATGTGGCTTTTGCCTTCCACCATGATCATGAGGCCTCCCCAGCCACATGGAACTGTAAGTCCATTAAACCTCTTTTTTTTTTTTTTTTTAAATAAACTGCCCAGTCTCAGGTATGTCTTTATCAGCAGCATGAAAACAGACTGATAACAGTGTGTAAATACTCGGGCCTCCCACTGAGGCCCTTGTTCTCATAGCTGTCAAAGTTCCCCTGCAGCACGAAGCTTCCATTCAGGGTGGGAACTTGTTCCACAAAACATCCTTTATCTGCTACTTTCCTTCCTGATCTCGTTCCCATGCCTTCCAGGGAACAGTAATCTTTGTCTCAGTAAATGCTCGCGGGATACCCAAACTAGGACACAGTCAACTTGTAAATTTCCAAGCAACGGCTATAGCCCAAGCCCTTTCTCAGATTTATTCGACTGAGAAACCCTTTTCTCACAGTTCATCTAGAGGGACTAGGGTTCTGTAGGACATGCTTAGGGAAGCTCCATTCTGGCCACTGGGCTGGATGCAGACCTGTCATGGAGCTCCTAAGAGCAAAGAAGTCAAGGACATCATGATACCATGGATGATCAGGCTGCAAAACAAGAAAGACATTGAGTGGGAATATCTGGCCACCCAGAAGCACCTGGAGTTGGGTCTCCCCAGGGTTGGAGTCCTCTCAGAGACAGTCTGCGGGGCAGTGGCCGATGTGGGCATTGAACAGATTCATCTGTTGCTACTGATTGGACTTCTGGTTCTCACATTTCAAGTGCAGTGTGCGGATTAGGCTAATTCCTAGTGGATTCACGCTTCACAATAAGGTAATACTGTAGCTGCCCGAGCAAGAATTAACCCTCCCGCTCTGCTTCTACTTGTGAGGAAATGGTACCAATTTCCTCAAGCTGCAAGACTGAGAGGCAGAGACACCCCAGGACTGGGCAATTATGTTAGGAAATTCAACATTTGAGGTGAATGGAAAATGGCTGAGGACTTTTTCTCAACAACTTGGCTCGAACAGGATTGATTCCAGGACTGAGAAGTATTCAAGCGATTCGGTGCCTGCATTTATATAAAATAGGTTCATTTGGTAGCTGGAAACTAAGGTGTGCCCTACCATCAAAGCATAGGCATTTAATAAAGTTGATTAAGGATGTTGAAGCAGCAAGGAGGGAAACCAACCACGAACATTGGGTCAAACCTACATTAGGAGTCCTATCCTCAAGAGACCCAGGAAGATGTCCTCTAAATTTCCACATGGACCAGGAGACTTTATCTTGCCCCTAGAAGGACATGGAATATCCTTTCTGGAGCACCCCCCAGCACTGACTCAGGAAATCTCTGTGAGGGTTCATAGCAGGCTCAGGGAATGCTGTCTGCACACACAGGTGCTGGGTTTCCTCTGGGCATTGGCTAAATGTTAGGCATTTGGTGGTCTGTCCTATACATGATGGAATAAAATGTTTAAGAGATAACTGTTCCCAGACCTTCCTTATCTCCTACCCACGAATAAGCATCCTGACTGGGCCTGCCCTCTACCCCCTGAGAAGGGCACTGCTTGGCAGACCAGCTCTTTAGACACAGAATCTGGAGAAAGGAGGAGGGAGGAAAATGCATGAGGCCTGGGGAGTAGGGCTTGGAAAATAAAGTTTTTCAGGTAGCTGGGAAAAAAAATAAGTTCAGCACTACAGTGGCACAAGAACAAAATAGATGAGAGAGAAAACAGGAGTGTTCAGAATGGCTGACGTTGGCAGGGCATGGTGACTCATGTCTGTAATCCAAGTGTTTTGGGAGGCCAAGGTGGGAGGACCTTGAGGTCCCACTATGGTGCCTTGAGACCAGCCTGGGAAACATAGTGGGACCTCATCTCTACAAAATATTTTTTTAAAAATTAGCAGGGTGTGGTGGTGTGCCTGTAGTCCCAGCTACTGGGAAGGCTGAGGTGAGAAGATTGCTGGAACCCAGGAATTTGAGGCTGCAGTGAGCTATGATCACGCCACTGCACTCCAGACTGGGCAACTGAGCAAAACTCTGTCTTTAAAAAATAGAATGGCTGAGGTCTGTATGTGTCCTTCCTGGTGTTTCAAAAATGTAAGTCAAGGACAGAAGTGCTTGCTTTGAAATTATTCTTTGTTGCTGGACCGGACTCTCTTGACCTCAAACCCATCTCAGGACTGGGTCTTGTGAGCTATGGCTTAAAGTACCACTGAGATGTACGTCCAGACCCTGAGCCTTTAAACAAATCCACCCACTCACAGTAGGTGCAGCTAAAGACCAATAAAAATGGGGGAACTGTATTGGATCTTCTCTTTCCTTCTACCTTTGCTCCTCACTGTCTACTCCAGTCTTTTGTGTTGACTTCTGACTTTTTATTCATTTTCCCATTTCTGGCTACAAAATTTCTCTTTGAACTGGAATACAGAAATTGACTTTCATGGTATTGATTCTTGCTCTCCTTGAGAAAAATCTTTTCCTCCCTTCTACCTCTCCCCTATCCTAAGCCTCCCGAGTGAGCATCAGCCCAGCCTGGCTCCAGTTCCTGGACCACTCCAATGCCGGATGTTAACTGGGCTTATTCTGCATCCCACTCCCACCTTGCAGGGCCATGAGGCAGTGCAGCGTATGTCTGTTTCCCTGGTAGACTGACCTATGCCTTATCCTTGCATCCTTCCGTGCTCCTAGCACTGCCTCTGTTATACAACAAAGGTTTGTCAAGTATTTGTTGATTCTCAGACGCAAGATCAGCTATAGGTCTTGGCCTGGAGGAAATGTTAATAAGTACTGTGACACTTGGAACTTACCATTGAGATGTTTAAATGTGTTAACAGAAATTCCAGAAAGCTCTTGAATAAATTAGAAATCATATGGAAGGGAGATGTTATTTTCTGGTCAACAGCCAATTCGCTAATGATTTAACAAGGTCAATAACTCATGGGTCCTCCATGACCTTACCACACTGAATTTCTGTTTCTCCTTTTGCTTTTAGAGGTCCTTCCTGGCTCAGCTAATTTTTCCCCAACTGGGCTGCACTTTCTTGAGGCCCCTGGACTCCTGCCTGCATAGCCTCTCCACTCCGTCACCTTCCTCCTCATCTCACCCAGAAGCTGAAGCCAGACAGAACCCAGGTTTCCCAAGGTCTGTGATGAAATCTTGAGTTGTTTCTGACTGGACTGCTCACTTTTCCAGTTTTTCTTTATTTTTTGTAACTACTGTAAGCTGAGACCTCTGGCAGGCATTGGGACTACAGTGATTCTCTGACATCAAGAGGCTCCAACATGATGGGGGAGACAGAGGAGCCAGCGGAGAATTACAAAATACTGTTCTGTAGGGCACTGGGGCATTGCAGAGGCAGGGAGGTGGACCACCGACCTAGATGAGGCTGGGATATGTATGAAGTGGGGATTGAGGAGGGGAATAGAGTACCATAAAACACACAGTACAATAAACGTCTTCCACTGCGTCATCACTGTGGACGCATGACCCTGCCTCCCAGACAGATGGGCAGACACCGGATCTTGTTCATCTCAGCAGCCCCAGTATAGGCCAAGATGGCCAGGGGTAGACCTGTGTTATTTACACTTAAATGATTACAAGCTCGCTTTGCTTTTTATACACTGAGATTTGTGCCACGGATCAAATATTAAATTAAGAAAACTCCGAACTACGGTGCAGTAAAATAAAAGCAGAGATCAAGCGGTAACGGGAGGCCTATAGTAAAGACCATCCGAGAGCACTTTATAACCGCAAGGCAGCAAAGACTGCTTTGGTCCCACGATCTCTTCCCAACATAGAGTTTGCATGAGGGTCTCATAAAGAGGGCTTGTGCAAGAACTCTGGGAAGAAATGCAACCTCTGCTCACAAGACTTGGGAAGGTCTTTGTAGTTGGGAGGTTGCAGGACAGGAAAGTCTTGCAGAGCAGAGATAACCAGAATGCCACAGGCTCTGCCTTTGTTCTCAGAATACCGAGTAATTCTGATTGCTCTGTGTCTGCAATGCTCCAATGCTCGGGAGATAGAAGCCCCTTGATGCATTGTGTGTGGTCAGACCTTATGGCACCTTATCTCCTGTGCCTCTTTGCTGATGCACCTGGATAGACAATGGGTGGTAAAATTCAGTGTCCTTAGTTAGCATTTCCTAGAAGAGCCACATTTGCTATTGAATACTGCAAGACACATGCTCCTCCCCTCCATCTTCCTTCTTACCTCCCCTCCCCACAGCCTGCAAGATTATCAAGATAATGCACCTAATAAAAGGGTGTGGAGCCCAGAACTCAGTGCCAATGCAGTTCACCCCGCGTGAGAGTGTGTTGGCCCCTGGACCCATGCTGTGAACTTCTACTCTTGTCTTGTCTTATTTATTTTCTCACTCTCTTGTTGTACAAGGTCAGGCTGGTTCCCAACACCCCAGGGCCTAGCACAATGCCTGGAGCTTTGTACTGTTAGGGCCAAGGGGAAGTTTTCCCTGCACCCTTGAAGATTCACTGAAAACTCATTGATTAGAGGAAAGATATAGGAATGTGTTCAATGTGTACAAAATGAGCCTTCAGAATGAAGACCCAAACACACAGGGGAAGTCGTCCATTTTTATGGTTAGGTTTAACAAAGTCTGGACAAAAAGGGTCTGGTCTAATGCTAATAGACTGCTTGGGTGCTTGGGGAAGCCCAGCAAGGCGTGTCTGTCTGGATTCTTTTTGGCCTCTCTGAGCAGCATTTCTTCCTTCTGGGTGTGGGGAAAGGCCCTCTCTGGAATGCAGGGTCTTATACCCTATTGTCAAACAAGTAGGTCAGAGAATTTCTTTATGGCCAATTTTTGCACTAAAAGGAGAGGGGAATATTAGAACAATATTTTTAGGTTTTATGGCTGGCTTTGGGGAACAGTGTTCTGGTTTCTATGATCTACCTTGGGGAAAAAGGATTTTAGTTTCTGTGGCTACACTTAAGGGGGAGAGGGACAGAGAGACAGGGTGGTAGAAGGTCAGAGAAAAGCTTCTGCTTCTGAGACTCCTTCTGAGGCCTTCATTTTGGGATATTGTTTTCTGAGTTCCAACAGTACCTACTCAGTAAACACTTCTTTTTTTTTTTTTAATTTTATTATTTTTTTAAATTGCATTTTAGGTTTTGGTGTACATGTGAAGAACATGCAAGATTGTTGCATAGGTACACATGTGGCAGTGTGATTTGCTACCTTCCTCCCCATCACCTATATCTGGCATTTCTCCCCATGCTATCTCTCCCCAACTCCCCGCACCCTGCTACACTTCTTTAATTTAAATAATTGAATCTTAAGATAACTTACTGATGTCATAATGCTTTCACAGGTGTTGGCTAGGTAGCATATTCGTCAGAGCATGCTAGGCCCTGCTGCTGTAACAAAATCTCAACCCAACAATGATTTATCACTCATCTAACATGCCAGGAATTGACTTCTTGCTCATACCACCTGTTCTATTCATATCAGCTAGTGGTAGGAGTGGGGAGGAGAAGGGGGGATTCTTCACACACTCACTCAGGAGCTCAGAATGATAGATGGAGGCTCTTCCACTTGAAATGTCATCTGTGGCTAAAGCAAGGAAAGAGACGTCTATAGGGTTTTGTACTTGCTCTTCCATACATCCATCCTTGCTGACATGTGTCACTTCCATTTAAGCCTGTTAACCAAAATTGCAAGGGAACTGCAAAAGTCCCTTCTCTAACAGCCAAGGGGCTGGGAATGGTGAGGGGAGAAGTAGGTGGAATGTTTAGTGAGACCACTGACTCTGCTACAGGTAGGAATATCATTTCCTCCACCTTTCTTCACCAGATGAGGAATAGAAGCACCATTGAAGGAGACTCACAAACCCTTACTGCCAGGCCTAAGATTCCATTACCCTGGTTCCAGTTCATTCACAGCACATTGTGAAGCCTGAGGCCTTAGGAAACCCTCGTGTTAGGTCATTCCTTGGAAATGATAATCACTGCTACATCGGACTGATCCTGGTCTTCTTTTCCTAGTCTGAGTACTGTCACCATCAGGAGATAGTATAGGGCAGCATTTCCCTGACATGGCACCCATCAGTATCCTAGGTCTTTTCCTAGTGAACTCTGCCCCCAGGGGCTTCACTTTGCTCCCAGATGCAAAACACAATCACATAGTGGTGTGCTCTTCACTCTTGATATTTCAGATTTTCCTTCATTCTCATTCTCTTCTGTGATACCAGTTCCTTGAATTACTTCCATGTTTTCATGTTTTGGTTTAATCAGATAGCTCATCTCTGGAGTTGCTGTCACCAGGGGATTCATACAAACAGCTTTTGGTAATCATTTTTCAACGTCTTCTCGTCCCTTCCTGACACCTCGCCTACACACTAGTGTCCTAGGCATGGTCTTTCTGTTCCTAGCTTGGACTCATTTATGAAAGCTGTTTTAATTTGTTTTCTGCCTGGATCTATTAATACAATGCATGTCAATGCCATTGCCTTCCTTACTTCTACATGAGCTATAGACTGATTCTGGGGATATGCACCAGTCCACACATGTTAGCTTATCAGAAGCGGGAGAGGAGAGGTTTGGCTGAGCAATGGGAGCTTGCATGGTCTCTGCAGATTGGCTTTCTCCTTACTCCTCCAGTGCAGGTGAGAGTTTTCATCCACTTGGGTTTCTCTTTCTCATCTCCTCTTATGAACTCCCCTTGGCTGCAGTATCCTTACAGGCAGGCACCATGTCTTCCCTGCACTATGAGAATGCACAGGGCCTGCTGGCTGTCAGATTGATCAAGCACTCCACCCCCAGCTCCTCTGTTTTCCCCTTGCAGGTTTTCCCAATGTATGAGGGGCAAGAGGAGCCAGGAGGCCTCTCAGCAGCCCTGGAGGGCAGAGGCGCCCTGGCCATTGCTTGGGGATGCTGGTCTCTTGATCGTGTACTTGCCTCCCTCCTTGGCTTTTCTTCTTGTAGAATTTCAGGGAAACCTGAAATGCTACCAACTGAGGACCCTACCTGAGGGAAAATAAAGCTATTTTGGTTTGAGCTGAAAGACTGTCTAGCTCATTAGAGGTGACCAAGCTAGCACAGCCCCACAGCTCTGTCTGAATTTAGAGGGAGGCCATCCTGGGGTGGGGAGTTGCAGGTAAGATAGAGATGAGCAGTCCCTGATGTGTGTGTGTGTGTGTGTGTGTGTGTGTGTGTGTGTGTGTGAGAGAGAGAGAGAGAGAGAGAGAAAGAGAGAGTCACACGCTGTCTGAGGATCATGGTAGAATGAAAGAATGGAGAAGATTAAGGCTCCAGATTTCGTTTGCTTGAATTGTTTTCAGGCAAACCATTCTTGCCTTTGAGACTCTGTCAATCCTCCAGTGACCTGAGCAGTCAGAACTGCACAGTTTCAAAGTTCCTTCCCACTCTGAGTTTCTATGGTTTTGTGAATGAACACTGACTAGAGTACCACTTTTCGACCCTGGGCAACTTATTTCAACTTCTTATGCTTTAAGTTTTAAAAAAAAATTCCAAATGGATTTTAATCCCAATTTAAGAAAGTGTTGTGATCATAAAAGTGTGATATTGTGCTGGCCTAGAGCCAGAACCGGAGCAAAACTATTTT
>NW_022437030.1:1242075-1285742 GCF_009761245.1 Sapajus apella
AAATGACCCTGTAATCTGGCATACTTTTGTCTTGTGATAACTTTCTATGCTCCGGTCAAATACAACAAAAGAAGATTAAAGTTGTAAATACACTGTAAAAATTGTATGGTACTTTGAAAATGTGAGTTACTTAACCTGCCTATATGCCTCTTATAATCCACCCAGGCTGTTATAACAATGAAATATAATACAGAGTAATTCCATAGTTCTGGAGGCTGGGATGTCCAACAGCAAGACGCCAGCAGATTTGGTGCCTGCCGAGAGTCCACTCCTCATAGATGGTGCCTTCTACACACCCTCACGTGGCAGAAGGGGCAGACAAGCTCCCTGGGGCCTCTTTTTCTTTCTTTCTTTTTTTTTTTTTTTTGAAATGGAGTTTTGTTCTTTTGCCCAGGCTGGAGTGAAGTGGCACAATCTCAGCTCTCTGCAACCCTGCAACCTCCGACACTGGGGTTCAAGTGATTTTCCTGCCTCAGCCTCCTGAGTTGCTGGAATTATAGACAACCAATGCCACACCTGGATAATTTTTTTTTTTTTTTTGCATTTTTAGTAGAGATGGGGTTTTAACATGTCGGCCAGGCTGGCCTTGAACTCCTGACCTCAGGTGATCCACACCCTTGGGCTCCTTTTATAAGGGCACTAAGTGTGGAAAAACTAAATCCATATGTCATCTGCTGTCACAATACAACAATCAACACATAGACTTCTGTGACCAAATATGTGGTGGTTTTCCCCACACACCAGGCAAGAAATTAATTCTGCAGCAACGGACACCAGCTGGGTGTCCTGAAACTCAATTCCATTCTGACACCATCCACCTGGAGACAGCCATGGTCACTTCTAACAAGCTAGATAGTGTTTCAGCTCAAACAAAAATGGCTTTATGTTTTTTCAGGAAACATCCTTAGTGAAACTGCAACTAGTTCCCAGCCTGGCCCCGTGGGTGGGGCTGGACCTTCTGGTAAAGGTTCTTCACTCCATTCAGAGCATAACACAGCATGGGTTTAGCACAGTGGGGACACTTTGGTGTTCCGGGGGTTCAGAAGCTCTGGGGCCACCAGGAGTCAGCAGTGCATCCCCCCATAGGGACTTTGTTGTCCCATGGGTAGTGAGAGATGCTTGAGCACACAGTAGCTTCTTCTCCACCCCCTTGTTCTTCTTTCTTCTGTGTTGGCTTCATTCTCAGGCAGAATTTCCCCTCGTGATGTCAAAAATGGCATTTGGGGTACCAACCATCCAAGAAGAACTCACTTTTTTTTTCCCAGAGTTCTAGCTAAAATCTTGGGTTTGTGTCCAGCCCAAGCTCTCACATCACCCCTGATGTGTGATCCTCTGATTTGCCTGGTCTAGATCCCAGGCCCATGCCTGGGGACAGTTGGTAGAGTCAGGATCATCTGAACTACCCACGCAGGTTCCAGACTAAGAATAGAGTGGGTGGTTGTCCCCAAAAAGGAGCTGAGAACTTGCACATGATGGGTTTGGGTTTGAGCTCAGATTTCTTTAACTGCTCCCCATCCCCACTGGGGTGGGTCGGATTTCCTAAAAATTGACTCTGGGACAAGCATTTATATGCCTCTGACTTATAAAGCGTATTAGTCCGTTTCATGCTGCTGATAAAGGAAAATCAAGACTGGGAAGACAAAAGGTTTAATGAACTTACAGTTCCACATAGTTGGGGAGGCCTCACAGTCATGGTGGAAGGCAAGAAGGAGCAAGTCACATCTTGCGTGGATGGTAGCAGGCAAAGAGAGAGAGCTTGTGCCAAGAAATTCCCATTTTGAAAACCATCAGATCTCATGAGACTCATTCACTATTACTAAAACAGTGCAGGAAAGACCTGCCCGCATAATTCAATCACCTGCCATCAGGTTCCTCCCACAACAGGTGGGAATTGTGGGAGTTACAACTCAAGATGAAATTTGGATGGAGACACAGCCAAACCACACCATCAAGGATATATTCTCAGGAAAAATTTCTAAGTAACACAAGGAAGACAAAAAATCCAGGAAAGATGTGATTTCAGGCAAAGTCCTGTGGAGATTAACTTTAGCTGGAATCCGCAGGGGAACTTGGAGTGTTAAGTTACAATTTAGGATCTTACCAAAACGAGGGAGCTGGGCCTATCAGCTCAGAGCTCACTGGGAGTAGGGTAAACTTCTAGCCCTTCGGCCCTTGCTTGGGTGTGGACACTGACTCTAGCAGCCCAAGGATGTCCCAGGAAGAAGAGTTAAAGGAGCCGACTACAGGTAGCAAAAGCACCCTGAAATGCAGCCAGGGATCTGGGCAGAGTATTGACTGATGGTGTTTATTAGACCCTCAGACCTCAGGCTTTTTTCTCTGTGTCACACTCCCCCATCCTCCAGTTGTCAGTCCAGACATTAACATGCGGCCTTTGCTTAGAGTGAGGCCTTTTGGCTCTAAAATCCTCACATCAGAGAAAACTGAGGAATTTGATTAGTGTTGCAGCACCATTATGACCACTTACCAAAGAACCCTTTTGGTTGCCAAGCCAAATGTGCTCTCTGTACAGAGTGGCCTCATCATTTCCTAAACGATCCTGCTACGTAGATGAACTCTGATTTACCAATTGCAGAAGCAAAGAAGCAAATAATTTAAATGGATGCGCTGGAGAGGACTTGGCTCTCCCATCTTTTCTACCGCATGCCTGGAGGAGAGCTTCCCCTGCAGGGGCAGTGTGCATCATTACAGACTGGCAAACATGACCCTTGTGTGTCACTGGCAGTGTTTGGCCTCAGGACACCCATCCTGTCCTGGGAGGGTGATGTGGTAGAAACAACCCCACTTCTCTCCCCATAACATAGTTGGCTCTGCTGCAGGGAGATTGTCTGGGGCCCCACTTTTCCTTGGCCAAACTCCCTTTATTGCGAATGGGCTTTTCCCCAGCACCTGCCCTAACAGTTTCTACAACAAACTGTTCTCCCTTCACTAGTTGTATCCAAGCCTTTGGTATTCACCAACTGTTTGAAGATGCAGACAGTGAAGTACGTGAAAATTTTCTAAGCGGTCCTCAGTGAGGCAGTGGGTGACTGTCTCCCCAGCCAGACTCACCCTCACTCCCAGGTCTCTGTTTGAATGCTTTCCTCAACTGGAAACAACACCTTCCCCAGTCCTCATCAACTTCATGGCTCATACTTGCCCTACGAGGACGGTTGGTCATGTTCAGAATTGTTCTCATGTCTTCCAAACTTCATTCACCCCTCCCTTTTTCAGTAGAAGAAAGGATCAAAAGAGTGAACGATTAGGTGAAATACTGAATGAGTGAACAAATGAATGAATGAATGAGCTCAACACCTAACATCACACTTCATCCTCTGGTATTTTATGGTGTGTTCTTTGGTATTTTTAAGTCATTTCCCCAATAATGTGATAAACTGCCTGGAGAAAAGAGCTATGATTTTTGCTTCCCTCTGGGGAACAGTCTGATGCAAGGTGGCTTCATGGACATAGCATTCTGTTGGAATTCAGAAGCCAGATCCTCCCCCTACCACTTTTTGAATGAACTTGGACCAGTTTTAGGTTTTCTGGGCCTTCATTTCCTAAAGTGTGAAGTGAAGAGATTGGACTGGGAAAGCCAGCTCTGGGGTAAAAGTTCAATTTCCTCACCCTGCCATCTGGGTAACCTTGTGAAGAGACACAATCTCCCTGAGCAAATAAGAAAAGTCATTCCTACCTCATGAGCTGTTTTAAAGCTTTAATGATGTGATGTATGCCAGTTTCTTAGCCCATAGCTAATAATTATAGTCTCTGAGCCCCTATCCACATTGACACTGTGAGAACATGTGGTGGCTCAAGCCAGGTGTGGCAGCTCAAGCCTGTAATCACAGCACTTTGGGAGGCTCAGCAGGGTAAATCACTTCAGGTCAGCAGTTCAGGACCAGTCTGGACAACATGGTGAAACACTGTCTCTATTAATACAAAAATTAGCCAGGCATGGTGGTGAGCACTTGTAATCCCAGCTTCTTGGGAGGCTAAGTCAGGAGAATAGCTTGAATCTTCCAGGTAGAGGTTGCAGTGGGCCCATATTATGCCGCTGCACTCCAGCCTGGGTGACAGAGCAAGACTCTGTTTGTTTGTTTGTTTTTATTTTGTTTTGTTTTAAGCTATATTTAAAAAGGAATTGCAAGATGGACTACCACAATTTTTCTTTTCAAAAAATGCAAAGCCAATAAGCGTATGAAAAGATGCATATCACTACTCATTAGGGAAATGCAAATCAAAACCACAATGAGATACCACTTCACACTTACTAGTATGTCTTAAAAAGGAATAAAATTCTGATACATGCTGCAACATGCGTGAACCTTAACTAAACTAATCCAGACACAAAAGGACAAATACTATATAATTCCATTTATAGGAGGCATCTCACGCAGACAGAAAGTAGAATGGTGGCTGCAGGGTTTTAGGAGGACAAGGGAATGGAGACTTTAGTGGATACAGAGTTTCAGTTTGGAAAAATGAAAAATATCTGGATGATGATGGTTTTGGCTGTACAACAATGTGAATGTACTTAATGCCACTGAACTATACACTTAAAATTGTTAAAATGGCAAATGTTATATGATTCACATTTTCCCATAATACAAAAAATTATTTAGAGCAATACAGAACAATTGCCACAAACCACGCTGAGGCTTCTTTGGGTATGGCTCTTGCTAGGTGAAGGAGGCAGGTTTGCGCTAAAACAATAGAAACTGACTTGGTCTGGCCTTTGAATGCTGGTCCCAGCAGAGGGAAAGCTTTCAGCTGAAGCCAGGAACGTGCACATCATGAAGTTAGGCAGGGCCTCTCCATGGAAATCGACATTTATTTGAAGACTTTAATGCTTGATTTGGCCTCACCCGGAGGCGACCTTCTACACAGGGCCAAAAGAAAAGTGATTTCTTTGATCGTCCATCTGACCCCAAACTGACCTCCTGCACTTTCCAATTCATTTTAAATCATGCTGTACTGGCCAAAGTGATTCCAGCTCTTAGCAAAGAACATTTCATATTTTTACCAACAATTCTGGGTCAATTTCAGATCTGTTCACTTGAATAGCAAGAATAAAATCTGTGAGTTCTCTCTGAGTCTTTCTGATCTCAGGCAGTAGGGAGGGAAGGTGAGGGGAATATTTATAATTTTCTTGAAGCTTTGCAGACAGATGAGAATCGGACACTCCTCCTTGCTTGAATGTGAACTGATGCTCACTTGGGCCACATCTGAGTGGGAGGGAGATGGTGTAACTCACAGGGCAGGGACTGGAGACCTCTCAGGTGAGGATCTTCCCAGGGAGGAGGAGAGTAGGAATCTTCTGTGTTGTTTGCAATGCTTTAGGCTGCAAGTAACAACAAGACCAACTAAAGCTGGATTAAACAATAAGGAAAGCATATTCTCTGTAACAGGAAAAGAGGAAGGAACTATACAAAAGAATAAGATCATGGCCTTTGCAGCAACACGGATGCAGCTGGAGGCCATCATTCTAAGTGAATTAACACAGAAACAAAAGCAAATATCACCTGTTCTTGTAAGTGGGAGCTAAACATTGGTTGCACATAGACATAAAGATGGGAACAACAGACAGCGGGGACTCCAAATGTGGGTAGGGAACAACTGCCTATTATTGTTGAAATAGACAGTTGAAAAACTGTCTATTGGGTACTATTTTCACTTCTTGGGTAATGGGCACAACAGAAGCCCAAATAGCAGCATCACACAATATACCCATGTAACAAACCTGCATGCATACCCCCTGAATCTACATTTTTTTTAAAAAAAAGACAAGAGGTGGGGTGACTGTGGGGTTGGTAAATCAGCAGCTCAGTGCAGTAAGCAAATCCCTGTGCTCTGTCCATCTGTCCGCTTCCTTCATGCTCACATGAAGCTGCTAACAGACCAGGCAATGGGAGGGCATGCTTTCCAGACCCCACCCAGACAACCAACAGACATCTCTTCATGTGAATAATATCTCATGCCAATGCCCTAAATCAGGAGCCACCCACCTTTTTCTGTAAAGGACCAAGATAGTAAACATTTTGGGCTTTGAGGATATATATTTGGTCACAACCACTCCACTCTGCTGTTGGAATGTGAAAGCTGTCATAGGTAATGCTTTAACAAATGAGGATGGTTGCACTCCAATGAAATTTTATTTATAAAAACAGGTGGCCAGCTGGATTTGGCCTATGGACTAATTTGTCCACACTTTTTCTAGACCAGGTAGTCTCAAAATTAGCTCCAGGATACAAGTGTCGATGAAACAAGTCACAGACAATTTGTTACTAATTTATAACCACAATGCTTGTAAGTGGCTTATTCCATTCTCTGCCGGTGTCTATTCAACAGAGACTATTCAAAAGGTTCTAATTGATAACATTGAGCATATGATGACTCAATAGGCAGATGATATCAGAGCACAGCAAAGCTGGAGCACCAAAATAAATGAGAGTAAAAATTTTGGAGATTTCCGCCAAGGTGGCCAAGTAGAAACAGCTCTGGTGCACAGTTCCCAGCGAGAGTGATGCAGAAGTGGGGAAATCTCTGCATTTTCAACTGAGGTACCAGGTTCATCTCATCGGGACTGGTTAGACAGTGGGTGCAGCCCAAGGAGGGTGAGCCAAAGCAGGGTGGGGCATCATCTCACCCAGGAAGTGCAGGGGACTGGAGAGCGCCCTCTCCTAGCCAAGGGAAGTCATTAGAGGCTCTTCCTGACACTCTAGCATTCTGGCTCAGACACTGTGATTTTCCCTTGGTCTTCATGACCCACAGATCAGTAGATTCCCTCCGGTTTCTACACCACCAGTGCCCCAGGTTCCCGGCATAAAACTAGGCAGCTTTTTTACCCACAGCAGTTTTTTTTTTTCTTCTCATACCCCAGTGGTGCCTGGAACACCAGAGAGACAGAACCACTCACTCCCCTTAAAAAGGGGGCTGAAGCCAGGGAATCAAATGATCTGGTTCAGTGGGTCCCACCTCCATGAAGACCAGCAAGCTAAGATCTACTGGCTTGAAATTCTCGCAGCCAGCACAACAATCTGAGTTCTACCTGGGATGTTCAAGTTCGGTGGGAAGAGGGGCGTCTGCCATTGCTGAGGCTCAGGCAGGTGGTTTCAGCCTCTCCTGTGTAAACAAAGTAGCCTGGGAAGTTGCAGCTCAGCAAGGCCTCTGCAGGCAGACTGTCACTAGACTCCCTTCTTGCTGGGTAGGGAACTTCTGACAAAAGGCAGCAGCTCATCAGGGACTTATAAATAAAACTCCCACCTTCCTGGGACACAGCACCTGGGAAAGGGGCAGTTGTGGGTTCAGCTTCAGCAGACTTAAATGTCCTTGCTCAGCATATCTGAAGGGAGCAATGGATCTCTCAGCACAGCACTTGAGCTCTGTTAAGGGACAGACTGCCTCCTCAAGTAGTTACCTGACCCCTGTGTATCCTGACAGAGAGACACCTCCAAGAAGGGACTGACAGACACCTCATGCAGGAGAGCTTTGGCTGGCATCTGATGGGTACCCTTCTGGGATGAAGCTACCAGAGGAAGAAAGGAAGAAACTCGCAGCAATATTTGCTGTTCTGCATCCCCAGCTGGTGATTTCCAGGCAAGCAGGGCCTGGAGTGAACCTCCAGCAAAACTCCAGCAGACCTGCAGCAGAGGGACCTGACTGTTACAACAAACAGAAAGAAATAGTTTCAACATCAACAGAAATGGCGTCCACTTAGAGATCCCCTCCAAAGGTCACCAACTTCAAAGACCAAAGGTAGATAAATCTATGAAGATGGGAAGAAACCAGCACAAAAATGCTGAATTCTCCAGAAAGCAGAATGCTTTTTTTTCTCATCAAAGGGATCACAACTCCTCACAAGCAAGGGAACAAAACTGGATGGAGGATGAGTTTCACAAATTGACAGAAGCAGGCTCCAGAAGGTGGATAATAACAAACTTCTGTGAGATAATGGAGCATGTTCTAAGCCAATGCAAGGAAGCTAAGAACCTTGAAAAAAGGTTAGACAAAATGCTAACTATAATAACCAGCATAGAAAAGAACATAAACGACTTGATGGAGCTGAAAAACACAGCATGAGAGCTTTGTGAAGCATGCACAAGTTTCAATAGCTGAATCAATCAAGTGGAAGAAAGGATATCAGAGATTGAAGATCAACTCAATGAAATAAAGCAAGAAGGCAAGATTAGGAAAAAAAAAAAAAAAAGAGTGAAAAGAAATGAACAAATCCTCCAGGAAATGTGAGATTATGTGAAAAGACCAAATCTACGTTTGATCTGTGTACCTGAAAGTGATGAGAAGAATGAAACCAAGTTGGAAAACTCTCTTCAGGATGTTATCCATGAGAACTTCCACAACCTAGCAAGGCAGGCCAATATTCAAATTCAGGAAATACCACAAAGAGAACATCACAAAGCTATTCCTTGAGAAGAGCAACCCCAAGACATATAATCATCAGATTGACCAAGGTTGAAATGAAGCAAAAAATGCTAAGGGCAGCCAGAGAGAAAGGTCGGGTTATCCACAAAGGGAAGCCCATCAGACTCACAGAAGGTCTCTCTACAGGAACCCTACAAGCCAGAAGAGAGTAGGAGCCAATATTCAACATTCTCAAAGAAAAGAATTTTCAACCCAGAATTTTATATCCAGCCAAACTAAGCTTCATAAGTGAAGGAGAAATAAAATCCTTTATGGACAAGCAACAGCTGAGAGATTTCATCACCACACAGGCTGCCTTACAAGAGCTCTTGAAGGAAGCACTAAACATGGAAAGAAATTAACTCCAGGCTGATTAAAGATTTAAACATAAGACCTAACACCATAAAAACCCTAGAAGAAAACCTAGGCAATACCATTCAGGACATAGCATGGGCAAGGACTTCATGACTAAAACATCAAAAGTAATGGCAACAAAAGCCAAAGTTGACAAATCAGATTCAATTAAACTAAAGAGCTTCTGTGCAGCAAAAGAAACTATCATTAGAGTGAACCGGCAACCAAGAGAATGGGAAAAAATTTTTGCAGTCTACCCATCTGACAAAGGGCTAATATCCAGCATCTACAAGGAACTTAAACAAACTTACAAGAAAAAAACATACAACCCCATCCAAAGTGGATGAAGGACATGAACAGACACTTCTCAAAAGAAGACATTTATGCAGCCAACAAACATATGAAAAAAAGCTCATCATCGCTGGTCATTAGAGAAATGCAAATCAAAACCACACTGAGATACCATCTCATGCCAGTTAGAATGGTGATCATTAAAAAATCAGGACATAGATGCTGGAGAGGATGTGTAGAAAAAAGAATGCTTTTACACTGTTGGTGGGAGTGTAAATTAGTTCAACCATCGTGGAAGACAGTGTGGTGATTTCTCAAGGATCTAGAAATAGAAATTCCACTTGACCAGCAATCGCATTTCTGGGTATATACCCAAGGATTATAAAGCATTCTATTATAAAGACACATGCACACATATGTTCGTTGTGGCACTGTTCACAATCGCAAAGACTTGGAACCAACCCAAATGCCCATCAATGATAGACTGGTTAAAGAATACACAGAACATATACACCATGGAATACTATGCAGCCATAAAAAAGGATGAGTTCATGTCCTTTGCAGAGACATGGATGAAGCTGGAAACCGTCATTCTCAGCAAACAAACACATGAACAGAAAACCAAACACCACATGTTCTCACGCATAAGTGGGTGTTGAACAATGAGAACACATGGACACAGGGAGGGGAACATCACACACCAGAGCCTGTCATGGGGTGGAGGGCTAGGAGAGGGATGGCAGGGATTGGGGGTCTAGGGGAGGGCTAGCATTAGGAGAAATACCTAATGTAGATGATGGGGTGATGGATGCAGCAAACCACCATGGCACATGTATACCTATGTAACAAACCTGCATGTTCTTCATGTGTACCCCAGAACTTAAAGTATAATAATAATAATAAATTAAAAAGAAATTTCAAGGCCAGGTGTAGTGGCTCACACCTGTAATCCCAGCACTTTTGGAGGCTGAAGCAGGCAGATCACTTGAGGTCAGGAGTTTGAGACCAACCTGGCCAACACAGTGAAACTCTGTCTCTACTAAAAATAAAAAAATTAGCCAGGCATGGTGGCAGGCACCTGTAATCCCAGCTACTTGGGAGGCTGAGGCAGAAGAATCTCTTGAACCTGGGAGGCAGAGATTGCAGAGAGCTGAGATTGTGCCATTGCACTCTAGCCTGGGTGACATCTCAAAACAAACAAACAAACAAAAAACATTTAATTATATTTAGAAGGCACTCTAATCCCCTTTGAATGCCTAAATTCCACTGTTAAAGCAATAGACATGTTTTTCATATCTCCTTTTTTGTTTCTCCTATATTGACAGTCAAGACTGAAAAACACCTTAGCACTTTATCCAAATTTTACAGATGGCATGGAGGCTCAGAGAAAGCAAGCTACCTTCTCCATATCACACAGCCACCCAGTGGTAGAACCAAGACCCCAATCCAGGTTATAATAGGTTGTAGTATTGTTCAAGATACTTGCTGACCCTCCAAAGAGAAAGCTTACACAACTCCTACAAGAATAAGCTTGGTCCTTGTGCCTTGTGGTGCCCCTCCCTGTGGAGTAGGGCATATGCCACCGTCACTACCCACACTGTAGAGCCCAGGAGTGGCCAGGCGATTTGTTTTGCTCATGAAATGTGGGTGAAAGCAGCATGTATCACTTCTGGTTGCCATGTCTGATTATCCTCTACCACAAAATGTGACGTTCCTGGCAGAGACTGCTCTGTTCCGCTGGGTCCCAGAGTGAAGAGGATAAGCACACCTGTGATGGACGTATCACATGAGCAAGAAATAAGCCAGTGAAGTCTGGGGGCTTTTGTTACTGCAGCATAACTGAGTCCACCCTGACCAGTCCTCAGGCTTTACAACCCAGGCACTGATCTTTCTCACTGGGATGGCCCTTCCAGCAGTGTTGCATGGAATTTAACAGCACATATTTTATTTTTATTTTATTTATTTCTGTAGTGATAAGGTCTCACTGTACAACCCAGGCTGGTCTCATACTCCTGGAAGAGCACACTTTTTAGAGTCAACCTGCCTGGATTTAAATCTCACTAGTGGCTGACCTTGGTCAAGTTACTTTCTCAATGCCTCAGCTTTCTCAATACAAGGATAACGCTCTTACTATGTCAGTCTATTCAGGTTGATGTAACAAAATATCTCAGACTTGGTAATTTATACACACCAGAAATTTATTGCTCACAGTTTTGGAGGCTGGGAAGTCCATGGTCAAGGTGTACCATTGGGGTTCAGTGATTCAGGGTGCCCTCAGCTCCCCTGAGAGAACGTTTCTCCAGGTTCTTGGTCTCCTGCCCTCTCAAGAATGAGAGAAGGGACCACGGCGCAATGCGCAGTAAATGCCAGACTCAAAAGCGGACCTAATCAAACTTCATAGCTTCTGCACGGCAAAAGAAACAGTCATTAGAGTGAATCGGCAACCAACAGAATGGGAAAAAATTTTTGCAGTTTACCCATCTGACAAAGGGCTGATATCCAGAATTTACAAAGAACTAAGCCAGATTTACAAGAGAAAAACAAACAATCCCATTCAAAAGTCGGCAAAGGATATGAACAGATACTTTACAAAGGAAGACATACATGAGGCCAACAAACATATGAAAAAATGCTCATCATCACTGGTCATCAGAGAAAAGCAAATCAAAACTACATTGAGATACCATCTAACGCCAGTTAGAATGGCGATCATTAAAAAATCTAGAGACAACAGATGCTGGAGAGGTTGTGGAGAAATAGGAACACTTTTACACTGTTGGTGGGGGTGTAACATAGTTCAACCATTGTGGAAGACAGTGTGGCGATTCCTCAGGGACCTAGAAATAGAAATTCCATTTGACCCAGCAATCCCATTACTGGGTATATATCCAAAGGATTATAAATCATTCTATTAAAAGGACACATGCACACGAATGTTCATTGCAGCACTGTTTACAATAGCAAAGACCTGGAAGCAACCCAAATGCCCATCGATGATAGTTTGGACAGGCAAAATGTGGCACATGTACACCATGAAATATTATGCAGCCATCAAAAACGATGAGTTTGTGTCCTTTGTAGGGACATGAATGAACCTGGAAACTATCATTCTCAGCAAACTAACACAAGAGCAGAAGATCAAACACCGCATGTTCTCACTCATAGGTGGGTGTTGAACAATGAGAACACATGGACACAGGGAGGGGAGCACTACACACTTGGGTCTGTTGGGGGGAATAGGGGAGGGTCAGTGGGGGGTGGGGATTGGGGAGAGATAGCATGGGGAGAAATGCCAGATATAGGTGATGGGGAGGAAGGCAGCAAATCACACTGCCATGTGCGTACCTATGCAACAATCTTGCATGTTCTTCACATGTACCCCAAAACCTAAAATGCAATAAAATAAATTTTTAAAAAACTGTTTGTAGAAAGTGATTTATTTAGAGAGAGTGAGAGAAACAGGAGGAGGAGAAAGAAACCGCCAACTCTCACACTGAGTGAGAGAATCCAGAAAGATGGAATCCAGGAGAGGAAAGCAGCTTCCACACTGAGTGGAAGGGAATAGAGAGAGATGGAGTTTAGGAGGGGAGAGATTTTAGGAGGGTGAAAGCCCAATCCCCATGGGTAATGTCTCCTATGTCTCCTCACATGGAGGAAGTGGTGAACAAGCTTCCCAAGCCTCTTTTATGAGAGCAATCCTATTCATAAGGGCTCCACCCTCATCACTTAATTAATCACCTCCTACAGGCCCTACCACAATGCTATCACATTGAGGATTATGTTTCCACATGTGGATTTGGGGGGACACAAATGTTCAGATCATAACAGGTACCTACCCCACAGGGATATGGTGAGGATTTAATGACCTAAGTCTGTGCTTCGAGGAATTTGGCTAAAGGGCTACTGTTATTCCACATAGTCTTCCCTTAGCTGACATGCCAGTGACAGCAAGGGGTTGGGGTGGGAGCAGGGTTTGCTGAGATGATGTGTCTTGTACATGCAAACAGCCAAACCCTCAGAAGTCACTCTACCCCATGGGTGATGCTGACGACCATCACTGTCCCTGCAACAGGCCAAGGGGAAAGGACAGGAGGGGCTCTGTTGTGAAGGGGTTGGGAGCAGGGCCTGTGGAGTCAGATTGGTTAGGATTCAAGTCCTATCTCCGTCTCTTCTTTCCTGGGCATCTGTTGATAAGTTACAAACCTCAGTGAGCCTCCATTCCCATCTTACAGGGTGAGGTGAGGATTCAGTGAAATAATCCATGAAAAAGAACGCTTGTCACAGGGCCTGGCACACTGCAAGTTCTCAGTAAACATCAGGATCAATGTCAGTGTTCTTCTTTTGCCAGAGTAAACTAAAGCAAGTGTGGGCAGAACAGGAGTCACAGGAGGTGATTCGTCTCTCAAGGCATCTGAAGGAGCAGCAGGGATCACTGTAGCTTGTCTGCTGTCCTCATGGAAACATCACCTCTTGAAATCACAGACAGATTGTCTGGGGCTGGTGTCAAGTTGGTAGAAAATAAAGCATCCCTCCCTGACAGCTGGTATGGATTGCACAACTGGTATGGAGTCCCACAGTCAGCACAGACTGTCAAGTCTGCTTGCCATATTGGGGAAGTTATTGGATGTCCATAAAGGTGACGCCTACAGCCAGCTGGGAGCAGCTGCTCAGGACCCTGTGGATGTGATCTTAGATCAGGGTCACATGCCATGGGGGAAAGCTGAGATCAGACAAAGATACACTGTGTCCCTTCACAGTGAGATCCACACTTGGCCTGGGGTTGCCCATGGAAAGAGTCCCCTGGCTCACATCCTTCTCAGCCACGTGTCTTAGTGCACCCTCTGCTGAGGACAGGATCCATCACTGCCAAGCTGCTGGGCCAGGGCTTTCACACACTTGGCAGCCTGTAAGCTCTACCTGAGGTCAGGTGTGCTCGCTTCCCCACTGGTTGGGTAGACCCTTGCCCAGCCCTGGCCAGAGGAGGGCTGGAGAATAATCGGTTGGAGGTGAATCTCACATGCCCAGCCCTTGAATTGCTGGCTGTGGGCTTGTTGGCCAGAAGTCCAGATTAAACTCTTAATGAGCACACACACCTGGGGGGGTGTCCACCAGGGTCCACGGCTGTGTTTGAGTGAGTTCATTAGAGGCTGTCATTCACAGCTGCCACAAGTGTTTCCTGAGTGCTTCCAGGTGCCAGGCACTGCTTCCTCCACATCTGGGGGGCAAGTATGTGACCAACACTCAGAAAGGGAGTGGGGTGGAGGGGGTCATCTGGAAGCTTTGCTGACCACACTGCCCTGAGCTGTATTTAGAGCTTAGCCTGGGGCCTCAAAAGCAGGCCCAGGGAACCCCATGAGGCCTTCATTCCTGACGAATGAGAAACAGCCAGAACTGCCGGCATGCCCCCTGGTGACTGCTGAGCAAGAGCTTGTCGGATAGTCTATATATTTTTTTCTCAAATGTCATCATGAATTAGCAGCGCTCACTCCTGGGGCTGCTAGGAATACGTCTTTACTGCTTCCATCAGAACCAGCCTTGAGGTTAGAGAAAAAGGCTTTTATTTGGTAAGCAACTGTGAGGGTTCATTACTGAGTCAAGGGAGAAGGCAACGAGGACCTAGGAGAGGAAATAGTACCGAAATCAGAATATCTTCAGTGAAATCATTGCAAGGCAACACTTCGGGATAATTTCCTACTGCATTTCAATGACCAATAAAGAAGATATAAAAATGTCATTTATAGAGAAACTCCAGCATTTTGTTTTCCTGATTATTCTAATAGATCAATTGAAACATATAATATGATTTTAAAAAATTTTTTGGCCAAACATTGTAATCAGTCTTTTACACTACAGATCTGTGTAGTTAGCTGCTTGTCACCCAGTCAAGATGGAACTGAGTGGGGTTAAATGGGAAGAAAATTCTGCTTTTTTTCCTTCTGATAATAGGCAAAAAAAAAACCTTTACAAACTCCATCTTAAGACATTTTCCCATTCTGTTTATTGTGACTGGCTTCTAATTGAAAGTTACAATATTTTCATTCTCAGGCACTGGGGTGGCTTTGGTTTAGGGAGGTTAAGGGCAGTTTGTTAATTCATTAGCTTTGTCTGCCTTGGTTCACCACCCAAAACCAACCCCAATCTCACCAAGTGGGGTGAGGTGGCACGGGCTGAGTAGGGCAGTGGGGACAACTTTGGCCCCAGCTCACTCCATGGGTGGGAGGGGCTGGAGACCAGGGCTTCGGAGGGAACAGCGCCTCCTCCTGAAGACCCCTCCTACTCATCTCACAGAGCCTCTTCCTCCTCTAGAATCTGCCGCCAGAACTCCTGCAATATCTTCTGCTGCTAGTAACATCGCAAATGCAGAATCTGGCTTCTCTGTAAGGATTTTAGGCTTGTCAAACTCAATCACCTAACAGTAAGAGAAGAAGAACTGAAATCGTTGGAAAATATCTACCCACTGTAAAGCTTGAACCACTGAACTTTCCGGGGAGGTGAAGCCAAAAGGGCTTCCTGTACCTTCCCATCTTCCAGGATGTGATTGCAGTTGAGAACCAAGTTGAGGCAGTGGGTGATGGTCAGCACCTTGCAGGCTTTGAAGGCATCTTTGATGGTGTTCTGAACCAGGGCGTCAGTCTTGGAGTCCATGGAGGCGGTGGCGTCTTCATCAAGGAGAATGATCTGTCAAGGAGGGAACATTGTATAGGTCACACTAAGCCAAAGGCACACTGAGAGGGAAATTTATAGCCATGGCTCTGTTTATTTTTTAAGAAAAGAAGAAGAAAAAGAAGACCACAAAATGAAAAGTAATTAGCTAAACATCCATCTCAAAAAAAATGAGAAAATGAAGAGTGAAATAAAAGTCACATCACATCACTTCCATCTTCCCAGAGGAACTTCCCAGAGGAACAAGGTCGTATTGTGATATTGTGCTGGCCTAGAGCCAGAACCAGAGCAAAACTATTTTATAAAATACAAAACTGTTTTTAGATAAGTTGAAATGGCTGCCCCATTCTCCTCACAATAACTACTGTCCTTGGCCTCTGTAAATAGAACTGCCAGTTTGTTCTTCAAAACTATGTAAAGCTGCTTACCTTTTCTTATCAGTAACTGCTCTCTGTGGCCCTAATGTGACAGGCAAGCAGTCCTAACCCATGCCATCTTGGCTCCTGCGACTTGTAATAAGTAACTAAGGTCTGTGATTTCCACCTTAACCAGATAATGTGTAAACAAATGTTTATCTTGACTTCTGTAAACCACTTAAGTAACAAACGGAATGACAAAAGTCCCCTTGGCCCTTGGAATGTCCGGAGACCCCCACCCTCATCTCTGCCCAGGAGGTAATTTACAGAATCCACTAGCCCTCGGAATGTCTGAAGCCTTTTCATCCCCATCCCTGCCCCTCACCCCCACTCCCAAGGTGGTTTTTCGGGTATAAAAAATCGTGGCACCCTCCTGTTGCCACCACAGGTTGGAGAGACGTGAGTCCTCTGTGGTCGCCGGCATAAATAAATGACCCTGCAATCTGGCATACTTTTGTCTTGTGATAACTTTCTACATTCGGTCAAATACAACAGTATATCCTTTACTCCTCTTTTTAAGTGGTTTATTCTAACCCTACAAACTGTAGGGAGACACTGCACAGGCTTTATCTACTGTGCTAACCTGAGTTGGCATGAAGTACAACAGCACTTATATTCATTCCCTATGTTGCTGTCATACCAAATGATCACAAACTTAGAGATGCAACCTAAATTTATCTTCTAGTTCCAGAAGTCAGAAATCCTAATATCAAGGTATTGTCAGGGCTGCATTCTTTCGAACCACTTGCATTCCTTGGCCCACAGCCCCTCCTGGGATCACAGCTCCTTCTCCGTCTTTGACTCTTCTGCTTCCTCCTGGGAAAGACCCATGTGAATACGCTAGGACCACCCAGATCTAGAATCATCTCCCGATCTCATGATCCTATCTCATGATAGTAAGTTAATATATTAAAAGGCTTGGAGGAACATATTCACAGGTTCCAAAAATCAGGACATTAACATCTTTGGAGCAGATTCGATTTAGCAAATCAGAGCATTTGAACTTAACCCTGACTCTGCTTGACCAGCTAAGTTACTTAATTTCCCCAAGGCTCTGTTCCCTCAGAGGTGAAAGGGGGCTATGCCTTATTGATCAGCTGGAAATGGAGATGACACTTTAACCACTTAGCAGCGTGCAGTGCCATGGCAGGCATTGGATCCATGCCGGTCCCTCTCCCTTGACATTAGCACATCTAGAGAACACACACAATGGGTCACACCTTTGATGAGGCTTCAGAGAATGGAATTACTAGAGCAACAGCAATCCCTTCCCCGCAATCAGCAAGTAAAGGTGGCTAAGTCACAAAGAACAATATGTGTAAATTCTACAGTTTCCGTATCCTAGCATTCTGATGGCCCTCTTGAGCATCCTGTGGACAGCGTATGGAGATTCAGTATTGTTCAGAGACAATGAGATAAAGTTAAGAGACAGATTTTTCAAACTCAAACCACTTAGGCGAGCAGAGTGAAAACCTAGGCGAGACCTCCCCAGGGGAGGCCTGGGAGAGGAAGGTGCTCTTGCTGTAAATGGCTGTTACTTTTCAATTTTTAACCTCTAACAATTTGTCTTAAGAAAAAGTGATCGGTTTTTAAATGGCTCAATTGTTCTCTCTTTGCTGAAAGGCAAACACATGGCACTACTTCCTGGATTGAGTGGCGCTGCAGGAAGTATCCAAAATTTGACTAATCCATTTCCCGTGTTTTCTTACCTGTGAATTACGAAGAAGAGCTCAGGCCACACAAAGCAGCTGACATTCCCCTACTGAGAAGTTTTCTCCATTTTCTGCGACTTCTGCCTATCATTTTTCTGGGAGTTTCATTATCTACAAAACTCAGAAAATGCCACATTTGTACTGATGATCTATAAAATTGTCCTATGCTGCCTGTATTGATTGCCCCCTTCTCTTGCATTCATCTGCTTGCTTTATTTTAGTGTGGCAAAGAAAGTGCAAAACAACAATCATTTCAATATTGCAAACAGGCACCAGGGAAAGACCAGAGAGTAGGCGGACATTAATAATTTAAAATCACAGTATGACTCATAGAACCCCATAGACAATTCACCAAAAGAACAAATGATGCACATGCAGTTCCAGAGAGCACAAAAACAAGTGGAAATGGGTTCCTGGATTGCCATTTCCATGAACAAAATAGAGATGGGTTGTAAAGTTTTCTGGACATTAAGGAAGGGTAAGACTTATCCAGAGCAACAAGCCAAAGTAGCCTTGGAAGATGCTCATATTGGGACCAAGTCCTGGAAAAGTATCCCTTTGGGCTGCAGAGGTGGCCGTGTTCACCTGCTGACCCCAGCTGGGGTTGTAGCTCTCCTAGGACAGGGCCCCCTCTCACAGGTGATTCAGTCCTCTCCAACCAGCCATACTTGCCATTCCCAGAATATTTCACACCCTCCCGTTTTCTGTGGCTTGTCTGCTCTGATAAGCAAAGGAGGCCATTGGCAAAAGAGCAGGGCCTTCCATCTGCTCTAGAATCAGACAGGCTTGAGTTCAAGTCTCCATCCTGCTGCTCACTAGCCTGGGCATGTTACTTCTCTGAGCTGTAATTTCTTCATCTCTAAAATTAGAGGTGAGAGTGAGTACCAACCTCAGAGCACTGTAGAAGGATTAAGTGAGATAATACGTGTAGGCCTCTTGACTGGATCATTGTAGAGCCCTATTTTTGCTTTTAATAGGAAAGAGTTAAGGCAAGTTCTTAATGACTTATAAAGAGACTTAGACTCCCAAACGACAATAGTGGGAAACTTTAACATCACATTGTCAATATTAGACAGATCAACAAGACAGAAAATTAACAAGGATATCCAGGACTTGAACTCAGACCCGGAACAAGTAAACTTAATAAACATTTACAGAACTCTCCATCCCAAATCCACAAAACATACATTCTTCTCAGTACCACATCACACCTACTCTAAAAGTGACTACATAACTGGAAGTAAATCACTCCTCAGTAATTGCATAGCATTTCACAGGTTTAAATGAAATATTGGTTGGCTGCTTGTTTGTTATTTTCCTCCCTTATTCCTTCCTGTCTCCATTGTTAAGCACAATTATTGGCATAAAAGAGGTTTTCAATACCCATTTTTAGACTGCATTCTAACCTGGGCAATAAAGCAAGACTCCTGTTCTCTCTCCCTCTTTCTCTTCCTCTTTCTTTCTCTCTTTCATTCTTTTCTTTCTTTCTTTTTTTCTTTCTCTTTCTTTTTCTCTCTCTTTTAAAAAAAATAGGAAAGAGTAACTAAGGATTATGTTCTACTGACTTCTATGGTATCCACACATAAACCCAGCCAAGTGCTGGCCTCGGTGCTTGTCAAATTTAAACCTAGGCCAGGAATCTAGGTCAGTGGTTCTGGGAAACAAACTCCTTCTCAACAGCCCCAGAGACCTGCTGTGTCTCTCATGAACAATCTTTCCAGAACCTGCCAGAGCATCTCGGTGTGACTCTCAAAGGGATCCAAGTTGGACCTGCAATGAAGGAGAGGAGAGGGAGCCAGATTTCCAAGGACGAGGGGATGGGTGGGGAGCAGATTTTCTGCAGCACATGGAGGAGGGTAGGAGGCGGCATGTGATAACCCGTGCTCTAAGAATAGTGCTCAGTCCAGGACAATAGTCCATAAAATATGGATCTCAGGCCACAAGACCAGGGGCCCACAACTCTGCAACAGAGCAGAGACCATGAAGGCAGGCAATGACAGGTGGAACCCTGCCGAAAGGCAGCACTGAGCAATGTGCTCAGAAAGACACACCTGGGCCTCTCAGCAGCCCTGAGTAGCAGAGTGGGTTTGAACTGATATCAATTCTTGGCAGAGAGAGAGGGAGAGTTAGCAACCCAAATCTGCCACCCCAGGCATCGGCAACTCCAGGGCCTCACAGGGTGCTGAGCAGCTCAAATGTAGAATGTAAATCTACTGTTTCAAGAGGCAGAATGCATTTTTCAAACAATGAACTCTAAATACAGTAAATACAGTTCTCTTACTTCATCTGGTGCTCTATGGGAGAAACGTCCCTCTCATTACCCCCCACTGCACTAGCTAACAGAAAACTGGCTTTTCCCTTGTGCATTGATATCAGATCTGGAGCCCCACGGAAGTTGCAGCCCTACTGTTCTTGTGCTTGAAATAGCTTCTGTTCACTTAGTTGCGGAAATAAATGGATGCACTTCACAATGGATAGTCATATACATGGGTAACTATTTATTTTATTGTGCAAACTGGGACACTTTTCAGAATGCCCATTGCTAAGCCTAATGGGATGCTTGGACACAGGCATAAACTCGGTCTGTCCAGAGCCACTGGAATATCTGCTCAGTGTATGAATGAGTATAGAAGCATCTTGTTCATTAATAATGTGTTTATAAAACACAAGTAATGCTCAGAGCCCTGGGCCCTGACTCCTCCCAAGGGTGGATGCAGAAACAGGAACCAGCAGTGCTTGTGAGCCCTCTGGGATGCTGCTTCCCTCAGATAGAACAGCTCCAGGCCAGGCATGCCCTGTGGACATCACAAAGTTCTTGGTCAGTCTGATTTCACTCTCCAAAAATAGGAATGCACAACGATCAAAAACAGCTACCTTGCGGTGCCTAAAAACACGACAGGATCCTGTGGGGTCACAGTCAGCTTGGTTCTGAGGTCCTCCACACTGACAGTACAGATACCCACCTCATCAATGAAGATTGTGCCACTGGCTGGCTCCACCAGACGAAACAAGGCCATTCCTAACGATGACTTCCCTGGGAACCATAAAAGCATGAACAACAAATCAAACATCCGTTTGTGCTTCCATCATATCCAAGCATTTAATTAGTGGGATTTTTAATGAGATGCAAATGGCTCCATAAGGATGATGGTGTGGACAGAAAGTGTCCTCACCAGGGTGGGGTGGAGGGATGGGCTGACCCGACAGTTAACCTGCCCATCCCTGCAGGGGCCCTTAGCACACAACTCATCTCTGGGGCCCTGTTGTACTAGAATGATTGTCATTTAATTAATTCAAAACCTGATGTGTTTGCTTCCATCTCTACACACCCATTCAACCTGAAATTCTAATTTACAGCAAAGAGATTTGAGGGAAATAACAGACAATCTGATACACATACACATCACTCTCTGGTGTGGCTTAACTAGGACATCCAGTGGAAATGCAAAGAAAACAACCTGAAAGAAATAAAAGCAGAGCTTGTCCTCACTAGAACCTGGTCTTCCAACAATCCCGACTGTCTGCCCACTTTGTATGTTCAAGTTCAGGCTGTCAAGAACAAGGGGGTGTCGTCTCTGCATCTCATCTGATAGCCTTTAAATGTGATCTCCCCTCGCTGGGCCAGTCTTTGGAACAAGTCTCCACTGTGAGGGGATAAGTGCATTCAGGAACACAGGTCTGAAAAGGAGAATAACCAGTGACCAGTGAAGAGCCATTTTTTTATTCATTTATTTAACCAATTCATTTGTTGATTCACAAGATTTTGGGTACTGTTATTTGTGGTGATGAAATAGGCCAATAATGGTCCTTAATTCAAGGAACTCACATACCACTGGGGATGTCAGATAATAAACAAGAAAAAAATTAAAAATAAAGACAATAAAACAGAGTATTGCAATAGGATACAGAATGTGATTTATGTGCTGGGCAAGGGGGAAACATGGAGTAAAAGTACTCGTTTGAAGAAGGCACCCATGTGACATTGGACCTGAGGGCTGGAGGACACTGGATCCTGGGAGGATGCCACCTATGAGAGGATGAAGTCCAAAGCCCTCCAGGTTCGGGGTACAGCTAGTGCAAAGGCCCTGGGGCCAGAATGAGCTCGGGCAATTTGAGGAATGTAAAGAAAAATCATGTGGCTGGAGGTTAGCTAATAGAGGGATGGATGACTTAGAGGAATACAGAAGGGAGAGCTCATACTGGGCCTGTGGGCCTGGGAAAATGTCAGAAGCGTAGCTTTGAAGCTATGTGACAAGGCCAGACAGAGCCTTGAGATTTGCAGAACTCAACCAGATATAATTTCAAGATCTGCAAGAATCATCAGCACGCTAGAAGTAGAAAGATGATAAGAATGTAAGATGTCAAGTTCAGAGGTCTTTAGAGATACATGAAAAAAAACATTTGTCTCCTAAGAGTCCAAGAAATGCAAGGTCTAATTAAGGAGGAGGGCAGCTTGGCTTCATTATAAGACTGGCCTCTCCTCTTATGTCCATGTAAACAGCTGGAAATAGGGATCCCGCGTGCCCCCTCAGGGTGGCTCACCAGCCCAAATCTCTACTCAAGAAGCAACTTCGTTTAACTGAGAAAATAATTGTATTGTTAGGAACGAGTATTTTTAATCCCAGAAGATTTAGAAATAAGAATAAAAATATTTAAGAAAAATGAAACTGTAACAGTAATATTTTTAGTTTAAAAAATCTGCATGCTTGATATTTCAAGTATTCTCAATATTAATAGAATTTGGGCTTGTGATTCTAATTTAACATGTATAATTGAATAATTGATTTAAACATGATTTTAAGTTAAAAGTTTATGTTTATGGCATTGGAACTGTCATGAGAACTTAAAGCTTACTATATTTCTAAGTTTAATTTATTAGATTTATGCAAACTCAGGAAGGTTTTCTGTTAAATCAGATCATTGAGGTACTTAAAAAAGTAATCGAATGTATTAAATTTTAAAATGCAGTTTAAAATGTTTTAAAGTGTTTAATTAAGTTTGTAAATGGAGCCAAACACTCTTCAAAGGCACCTAAATGTCACTGCTGGAATTGGCTAGACTTCTTTTCAAAGAATGGCAAGACTTGTCAGTTGCATATCAAAGCTTCTAAAGAAGAGTTAGACTGGGCTTCTGTTTTTTCAACTTATGACTTTAATCAAATAATAATTTTTAACTGAAAAAAATTTTAGAGTCAGGATCTAGCTCTGTTGCACAGGCTGGAGTACAATGGCATCGTCATAGCTTACTGCAGCCTCTAACTCCTGGGCTCAAGTGATCCTCCCTCCCTTCTTAGCCTCCCGAGTAGCTAGGACTATAGATGCACGCCACCGCACATGGCAAATTTTAACTTCTTCTTTTTTTTTTTTTTTTTTTGTAGAGACAGGGTCTCACTATACTGCACAGCCTGGTCTCAAACTCCTGGCTTCAAGCAATCTTCCCACCTCGGTCTCCAAAAGTGTTGAGATTATAGGCGTGAGCCACTGCACCTGGCCAAATATTGACTTTTAGAAGCCAAAGTAAACTACTGAGTTGTATGTTCTTGTGTATCAAAATAGCCCTTAAGGAAACCTTGTTAAAAAGAACCTCACATTCAGCATGAAGGACTTTAGAATGTATTATAAATACAGGTTTTAAGAAGGGGGATGACTTGTCTGATTGTGGGTTTTGTTTTTGTTTTTTGAGATGGAGTTTTACTCTCGTCGTCCAGGCTGGAGTGCAGTGGTGCCATCTCTGCTCAATGCAACCTCCACCTCCAGGGTTTCAGTGATTCTCCTGCCTCAGCCTACAGAGTAGCTGGGATTACCAGCACTTGCCACCATGCCTGGCTAATTTTTGTATTTTTAGTAAAGACAGGGTTTCACCATGTTGACCAATCTGGTCTCAAACTCTTGATTTCAGGTGATCTGCCTGCACCAGCCTCCCAAAGTGCTGGGATTACAGGCATGATCCACCATGCCTGGCCCCGATTTGGGTTTTTTTTAAAAAGACTCCTTTTGCATCTAAAAAGATCCAATATTTGCCCAAGTCCTGCCAAAATTAACTTGTCCCTCCTCTTTGATGCATTAATTTCTTACCGAAATGTATCCCTGAGCAGCTCCACAGAGGTGAATTTGTCTAGGGTCTCTGTTCCTATTTGCACACACACTGGGAGCAGTCCATTCAGCTGTTGAAAAGGAGTGAGTAGCTGCAGCTAGAGCCCCTTCCTCCTTCGGGTTCTGCTGCTCCCTGTTCAGGAGGCAGCCATGGTGAATGACCCCTCTGCTGCCTCACACAGGACAGGCACATACAGGAGGCCTGCCTTCCTAGCCAAGCACCCAGAAGTAGAGCTATTCCTGTTGGGGTGTTTTGCCTTTAAACACTCCCTTAGTATTTAGAAACAAATGGTAATTACATTTTTCCCTGACACTCCAGATGGTGAAAATCATCTCCCCACAGAACCACTTGATCACACACCTCTTTGAGTGGTGGGAATTCTCCCTGGAAGCTGCAAAACTGCTTGATATTGGCCCCTCACTGCCACCTGGCAGGGTCTTGCATCTCAGAGCAGCCTTCCCCCAGCCCCTTGCTCAAAAAGCAGCTGAAAGCCACATCACCATAAGAGACCAGAAAACCATCAAGTTTGTGTTTTTGCAATAGTAATGAGAAAGTTAAGGCTCAGACTGGGGCATGTGACTTGCTAAGGTCACCCACCTTAGGTCTGGATCTCCCAGATGCCAACCCTGAGATTTGACTGCAAGGAGTATCTTAGGGCAGGTTGAATGGTGTCCCCACCCCAAAAGATGTGTCCATGTGCAAATCCTTGGAACCTGCTAATGCTCTCTCATTTGGAGAGAGGATGTTTGCAGATGTTAATAAGGATCTTGAAATCATCCTAGATCATCTGGTGGGTCCTAAGTCCAATGATAAGTGTCCTTATAAGAGACAAAGGAGAAGACACAGAGGATAATGGGACGTGAAGGCAGAGTTGGAGACTGGAGTGTTGCAGCCACAGACAAGAGATGCCAGGGATGGCCAGCAGCCACAGAAGCTGGGAGAGAGAAGAAACAGATTCTCCTGAGAGCCTCTGGAGGGAAGCTGGCCCTGCCAACACATTGAGTCCAGGTGTCCAACCCCAGAACAGTGAAAGAATACCTTCTTTGAGAGATGATCGAAGATGGCTGAATAGAAACAGCTCTGGAGTGCTGTTCCCAGCAAGACCGCAGAGGCCACTGCTGGAGATCCCCAGGCAAGCAGGGTCTGGAGTGGACCTCCAGCAGTCCTGCAGTAGAGTGGCCTGTTAGAAGGAAAACTAAAAAACAGAAAGAAATAACTTCATCATCAACAAAAAGGATGTCTACTCAGAGACCCCATCCAAAAGTCACCAACTACAAAGACAACAGGTAGATAAATCCACAAAGATGGGAAGAAACCAGCACAAAAAGGAAGAAAACACCCAAAACCAGAATGCCTTTCCTACCCCAAGGGATCACAACTCCTCATCAGCAAGAGAACAAGGCTGGATGGAGAATGAGTCTGAAGAATTGACAGAAACAGGCTTCAGAAAGTGGATAATAACAAACTTCTCTGAGCTAATAGAACATATTCTAACCCAATGCAAAGAAACTAAGAACCTTGGAAAAAGGCTTGACGAAATGCTAATGAGAATAAACAACTTAGAGAGGAATATAAGTGAATTGATGGAGCTGAAAAACACAACACAAGAACTTCGTGAAGCATGTACAAGTTTCAGTAGCCGAATTGACCAAGCAGAAGAAAGGATATCAGAGATTGAAGATCAACTCAATGAAATAAAATGAGAAGGCAAGATTAGAGAAAAAAGATAAAAAGAAATGAACAGAGCCTCCAAGAAATATGGGATTATGTGAAAAGACCAATTCTACAGATGATAGGTGTACCTGAATGTGATGGAGAGAATGAATCCAAGCCAGAAAACACTCTTCAGGACATTACCCAGGAGAACTTCCCCAACCTAGCAAGGCAGGCCAATATTCAAGTCCAGGAAATACAGAGAACACCGCAAAGATATTCCTCAAGAAGAGCAACCCTAAGGCACATAATTGTCAGATTGGGTTGAAAAGAAGGAGAAAATGCTAAGGGCAGCCAGAGAGAAAGGTCGGGTTACCCACAAAGGGAAACCCATCAGACTCACAGCGGATCTCTCAGCAGAAACCCTACAAGTCAGAAGAGAGTGGGGGCCAATATTGAACATCCTTAAAGAAAAGAACTTTCTACCTAGAACTTCATATCCAGCCAAACTAAGCTTCATAAACAAAGGAGAAATAAAATCCTTTATGAACAAGCAATTGCTCAGAGATTTCATCACCACCTGGCCTGCCTTACAAGAGCTCCTGTAAAAGGCTCTACACATAGAAAGGAACAACCAATGCCGCCCACTTCAAAAATGTACCAAATGATAAAGAGCATCGACACAATGAAGAAACTATGTCAACTAATGGGCAAAACAACTAGCTAGCATCAAAATGGCAGGGTCAAATTAACACATAAAAATATTAGCCTTAAATGTAAATGGACTAAATGCCCCAATCAAAAGACACAGACTGGCAAATTGGATAAAAAGTCGAAACCGATCAGTATGCTGTATCCAGGAAACCATCTCACATGTAAGGACACACATAGGCTCAAAATAAAGGGATGGAGGAAGATTTACCAAGCAAATGGAGAGCAAAAAAAAGCAGGAGTTGCAATCCTAGTCTCTGATAAAATAGACTTTAAACCAACAAAGATCAAAAGAGGCAAAGAAGGACATTACATAATGGTAAAGGGATCAATGTAACAAGACGAGCTAACAATCCTATATACATACCCAATACAGAAGCACCCATATACATAAAGCAAGTTCTTAATGAGTTACAAAGAGACTTAGGCTCCCACACAATAATAGTGGGAGACTTTAACATTCCACTGTCAATATTAGACAGATCAACGAGGCAGAAAATTAACAGGGATATCCAGGACTTGAACTCAACTCTGGACCAAGCAAACCTAATAAACTCTCCACCCCAAATCCACAGAATATACATTCTTCTCAGCACCACATCACACCTACTCTAAAATTGACCACATAATTGGAAGTAAATCACTCCTCAGCAAATGCAAAAGAATGGAAATCATAACAAATAGTCTCTCAGACCACAGTGCAATCAAATTAGAACTCAGGATTAAGAAACTAACTCAGAACCGCACAACTTCAAGGAAACTGAACAACTGGCTCTTGAATGTTGACTGGATAAACAACAAAATGAAGGCAGGAATAAAGATGTTCTATGAAAACAATGAGAAAGAAGATACAACGTACCAGGATCTCTGGGACACATTTAAAGCAGTGCCTAGAAGGAAATTTATAGCAATAAACGCCCATATGAGAAGGAAGGAAAGATCTAAAATTGACACCCTAACATCTAAATTGAAAGAGCTAGAGAAGCAAGATCAAAAAAACTCAAAAGCTAGCAGAATACAAGAAATAACTAAGATCAGAGCAGAACTGAAGGAGATAGAGACACAAAAAAAAACCTTCAAAAAATTAATAAATCCAGGAGCTGTTTTTTTGAAAAGATCAACAAAATAGACCACTAGCCAGATTAATAAAAAAGAAATGAGAGAGGAATCAAATAGATGCAATAAAAAACAATAAAGGGGATACCACCACAGATTCCACAGAAAAACAAACTACCATCAAAGATTACTACAAACAACTCTATGCACATAAACCAGTAAACCTGGAAGAAATGGATAAATTCCTGGACACTTGCATCCTCCCAAGCCTAAATCAGGAAGAAGTTGAAACCCTGAATAGACCAATAACAAGATCTGAAGTTGAAGCAGCAATTAAGAGCCTACCACCCAAAAAAAGCCCAGGTCCAGACTGGTTCACAGCCGAATTCTACCAGACATACAATACAATGATACATACAGTATCATTCCTTCTGAAGAAATGAAGGAATGGACTGTATTAACAGTCACATTGAAAATTGCTTTATTTCAGACATGTTCCCTTTGTGCACTTAGTTTCATTGTGCCTCAGTTCCTCTCAGCACTAAATCTAAGTGCAAACAAGTATTCATTTTCATACAGGAATTTTTTAAATATATTATTTTTTTTAAAGTTCATTTTTCATTTGCCTCTGCTTTTGCCTGATCCAAAGAGACCAAGTCACTGTACTGGTCCCTTGCAAGTCTTTTAGACAGGTTGTACTGTAGAACTACGTAACTTTCTGTTGAAAGCACTTCCTGTATTCCTGTATTCCAATGTAGGAAGCTAATATAGCAGGACTTTACTTTAAAATATCTTTCAGTGATTGACTCTTCAAAATTGCAGTAAATGTGAAAATACTGTTTTTACAAACTGAAAATACAATAGGTAAGTTGTTGAAAATGGAAAACAATTCAATTTTAATTTTCTGCTCTGAGTATTTAGTAACCAACACTGCGTAAAGCAGGTAGCATCCAAAATAAGAAACTGTTCTTTCTCTAAATCTTCACTCTTACTTCAACTTGTATTTGTGATGTAAAGACCATCCAGTTCTCAGCTTGAATCGGAACATCATGTTAAAACAGTTCTGAGATTCCTTATGAAGTTTCTAATAACTTGTGACTAGACTTTATGAAATTTACAGATAAAGTTCTTCAACGTGATGTCATCTTGTGCCTTTCAAGTAAGTTAAATTTGCTCATACAGCTTGAAAGTTGTATTTGCAAAATTAAGCCTTCGATTTTTATAATGTAAAGATTCCTCAGGAAAAAAAAAATTCAACAAGAAAAGAAAACTTCAGGCCAATATCCATAATGAACATAGATGCAAAATCTTCAATAAAATACTGGCAAACCAATTGCAACAGTACATCAAAAAGCTTATCATCATGATCAAGTAGGATTCATCCCGGGGATGCAAGGCTAGTTGAACATATGCAAGTCTATAAACGTAATCCATCACATAAACGGAACAAAAGACAAAAACCACATGATTATCTCAATAGATGCAGAGAAGGAAGGCCTTTGACAAAATTCAGCAGCCATTTATGCTAAAAACTCTCAATAAACTAGGTATTGATGGAATGTATCTCAAAATAATAAAAGCTATTTGCGACAAACCAACAGCCAATATAATACCAAATGTGCAAAAAGTGGAAGCATTCCCTTTGAAATCTGGCACTAGACAAGGATGCTCGCTCTCACCACTCCTATTCAATGTAGTACTGGAAGTTCTAGCCAGAGCAATCAGGCAAGAAAAAAATAATAATAAAAGGTATTCAATTAGGAAAGGAGGGAGTCAAATTGTCTCTATTTGCAGACAACATGATTGTATATTTAGAAGACCCCACAGTCTCAGACCAAAATCTCCGGAAACTGATAAGCAACATCAGCAAAGTCTCAGGATACAAAATCAATGTGCAAAAATCACAAGCATTCCTATATACCAATAACAGACTTAAAGAGCGCCAAATCAAGAACGAACTGCCATTCACAATTGCTAAAAAGAGAATAAAATACCTAGGAATACAACTAACAAAGGAAGTAAAGGACCTCTTCAAGGAGAAGTACAAACCACTGCTCAAGGAAATAAGAGAGGACACAGACAGATGGAAAAACATTCCATGCTTATGGAAGAATCAATATTGTGAAAATGGCCATACTGCCAAAAGTAATTTATAGATTCAATGCTATTCCCATCAAGCTACCTATGACCCTCTTCACAGAACTGGAAAGAAACACCTTAAACTTCATATGGAACAAAAAGAGGGTCCACATAGCCAAGACAATTCTAAGCAAAAACAACAAAGCTGGAGGCATCATGCTACCTGGCTTCAAACTATACTACAAGGCTACAGTAATCAAAACAGCATGGTACTGGTACCAAAACAGAGATATAGACCAATGGAACAGAACAAAGCCCTCAGAGGCAACACCACACATCTACAACCATCTGATCTTTGACAAACCCAACAAAAACAAGCAATAGGGAAAGGATTCCCTGTTTAATAAATGGTGTTGTGAACACTGGCTAGCCATGTGCAGAAAGCAGAAACTGGACCCCTTCCTGACACCTTACACTAAAATTAACTCCAGGTAGATTAAAGACTTAAACGTAAGGCCTAACACCATAGAAACCCTAGAAGAAAATCTAGGCAAAACCATTCAGGACATAGGCATAGACAAGGACTTCATGACCAAAATACCAAAAGCATTGGCAACAAAAGCCAAAATAGACAAATGGGATCTAATTAAATTCCAGAGCTTCTGTACAGCAAAAGAAACAATCATTAGAGTGAACAAGCAACTAACAGAATGGGAAAAAATTTTTGCAATCTACCCATCTGACAAAGGGCTAATATCCAGAATCTACAAAGAACTAAAAGAGATTTACAAGAAAAAAACAAACCCATTCAAAAGCGGGCGAAGGATATGAAGAGACACTTTACAAAAGAAGACATACATGAGGCCAACAAACATGAAAAAATGCTCATCATCACTGGTGATTAGGGAAATGCAAATCAAAACTACATTGAGATACCATCTCATGCTGGTTAGAATGGCAATCATTAAAAAATCTGGAGACAACAGATGCTGGACAGGATGTGGAGAAATAAGAACACTTTTACACTGTTAGTGGGAGTGTAAATTAGTTCAACCATTGTGGAAGACAGTGTGGTGATTCCTCAACGACCTAGAAATAGAAATTCCATTTGACCCAGCAATCCCATTACTGGGTATATTCCAAAGTATTAGAAATGGTTCTATTATAAAGACACATGCACACTTATGTTCACTGTGGCACTGTTTACAATAGCAAGGACCTGGAACCAACCCAAATGCCCATCGATAATAGACTGGACAGGGAAAATGGGGCACATATACACCATGGAATACTATACAGCCATAAAAAATGATGAGTTCCTGTCCTTTGTAGGGACATGGATGAACCTGGAAACCATCATTCTCAGCAAACTGACACAAGAACAGAAAATCAAACACCACGTGTTCTCACTCACAGACAGGTGAACAATGAGAACACATGGACACAGGGAGGGGAGCATCACACACTGGGGTCTGTTGGGGGGTACTAGGGGAGGGACAGTGGGGTGTAGGGAGTTGGGAAGGGACAACATGGGGAGAAATGCCAGATGTAGGTGATGGGGATGAAGGCAGCAAGCCACATTGCCATGTATGTACCTGTGAAACAATCCTGCATGTTCTTCACATGTACCCCAGAACCTAAAGTGCAATAAAATAATATATTTTTTTAAAAAAGAGAGAGAGAATGTCTTTCTCTTATTTGAAGCCTGCAAGCTTGTAATTTGTCACAGCAGACTTTGCAAATGAACACAGGTGGTGAGCCCAGATCATACCAGGAGGGGATGGAGGAGTGAGCAGGGGAAGAGATGCATCCCATACCGGGTGTGTTCAAGAGGCGTTACCGCTGTAGGCAATTGAGAGTCCGGCCAGTCTGGGACACTGGATGGAGCACAACTCAGAATGGTCCTATGCCTGGGCAAGGAAGCCAGGGCACATAACCACTAACTCCCTCAGTCAGTGCTGCACCTGCTTCTGGTGTGAGAACACCTGGAACCTCCAGCCTGCCCTGGGCCAGGACAGGTCTGCCCTGGAAGGGTGGGACAGCCACAGCATCTGTCACCAAGTGGGCTAGAGACAGGGCCATCTCATTTATTAGGGAACTTCATTGACTGAGCAGTGGCCCTGGGCCAGGTACTGGTCAGGGCACCAGTTTCCAGGATTGAAGGCTATAGACAAGAATCCTGCACTCACACAGCTTCCATTATAGTGGACTGGGAGGGATGGTGCACAAGACCACTGCAGGAGAGACAAGAATGTCCCGAAAGCAGGATGATGTGAAAGAGGGGCCGGGGCTGTGAGCTGAGGCATTTATGATAAGAAGTCCACCAGCCAAACTCGGGATAAGAATGCTCCAGTCAGAAGCAAGTGGAGTTAGCCTCAAAGAGGCAGGGGCGCAAGCAGGTGGGTGACATGGACAGTGGTGTGTGTGCAGACCCTCCGAGAGTTCCTCAGCAGGACTCCCTGCCTAACACAGTTCAGCAGTTTCCCACTTATTTAGGGCAATGGCTGGGTGCTTATGCCCCACAGAGGACATTTGGCAATGTCTACTGACAGTTTGGGTTGTCGCAACCCAGCGGGAGAAACGTGATACCAGCGTCTCATGGGCAGAGCCAGGGAGGCTGCTGAACATCCTACCATGCACAGAACGGCCCCTCACCAAAAGGATTATCCAGCCCCAAAGCCCACAGGGCCAGGGTTGAGAAACCCAGTCTTGGAATGCAAGCAATACCCTCGCCCCCGTCTTACAAAGCTATATGTATTCTACTCTGCTGGCACCTCATACCACCTTGTTCAAGCCACGTGGGCTTCTCAGAGCTTCAAACACGCCAGGATCTTGCCTACCACTGAGCCCTTCCCCGAGGCCCTCTTTCTTCCAGTCTTCCGTGGTCGATTCTTTATCCTTCAGGTCTCAGCTTGGAAGCCACCTCCCAGCAGAGGCCTCTTCTGGCTGTTGCATGAAATGTTCCTTCCCCTTCCAATAGCCACATTCCCCCACTGGTTGTCTTCCTAACACTTAAACACCTTTTGAGCTTCTCATCTATTTACTTGCCCCTCATTTATTACAGCTGCCCATTAGAATGAGGGCAGGACTTGTCTGGACTATTGGCTGCTGAATTCACAGCCACTAGCACAGTTCCTGGCTCATGGTGGGTGCTCAGTGGATATCTGGCTAGTGAATGAATGAATCTTGCCCTTGAGAAGGGTATATATCTTTTGCTAAATGCAAGAGTATCAGCTCCCAAGGCCATGGCAGCCCTCCCAGGTTTAGAATGCCCACAGTGACACAGTGCCGGCCCCAGGAAGTGCTTATTCTCCATCGTGATACGATATGATGTCACTTTGCATTCGCTTTCTGCTCTGTGGGATTTCATGCCAATTTCTCATCCATCTAGGGGGACTTCACTAGTCTCAAGTGGAGCTGAGACTGTCATTTTGATTCTGTGTTCTCCAAAGGGGGCTAATGCTCATGAAGCCACAGAGCCAGCTGGAGAACAAGTGTTCCATAGATCTCAATGCTGTGCATGACCTTACAGGAATGTTTGAAAGCAATTTCATGGAAAGCTGGCAATATCGCCGAAAAGCATGACCTTAGCTGGGGAAAGCTGTTTTACTTGGACCAATTAAGGGAAACTGTTCAACATCATCTGTTTGATATTTTACTAGGCAAAAACAAATGAAAACATCTATCAACACAGGAAACTGGTTACCCAAGGAAAATTCATTTTTCCCCACTTAAGAGAGAGTGCTGAGAATATATTTTTGTTTCCCCTTCTTCTCAAAATACCATTTACATGATATCAGAGAAATTTTCCATAAAGAATAGACCTTTAACACCAAGGAAATTGAGAAGAGATAGCAGTGAATGAGCTACAAATTTCTGCAAGATGAAAAGAGGATGAAGCCTTTTGATAAAATGGAAGCAGAACATGCTAGAGCTTGAACAGCAGAACCCATAGAGGCTCCATGTGTGAGAAGGGGGCCCACAAAGAGGCTGGCTGATAGGCTGTGTATGGACAACCACTCCTGTCTGGTTCACTCACTCCCCTTCCCCGCTTCTTTCTCCTAACCAGAGGTAGTTGGACCCTTTATCCCTAGGCATGGGAGCACACGTGTACACAGACATACACATACACATGATTTTCTCTAAAGAAATTGATTAACTGTCTGGGGATAAATGGGGCATAAGAACTCCTTTAAGTCTTTGGGTACCTAAAGGCCAGGTCGCCAGCTGCTTTCCTGATGTGAAGCCAGCCTATGGAAAAGCTCCACCACCCACCTAAACCTGTAGTCATAAAATTTCCCATCAGGAGACACCTAGCAAGGGGAAACAAAGGCAGAGGAAACTCTAAAAACCCAATCCAGTTGCCCAGGGTTAAATACAAATGGGTCAGCAGACAGATGAACAAAACCAATGGCATGAAAAAGCAAGAATGAGAGAAACAAAAAAAAACCTGCCTCTGGAAGAAACAGATGCAAGTCAAAGAAGGAAGGAGAGTTTAGGAGGGGAAAAAAAGACACTAATTGATATGGCTTGGCTGTGTCCCCACCCAAATCTCATCGTGAATTGTAGCTCCCATAATTCCCACGTGTTATGGGAGGGACCTGGTGGGATGGGAGAAAACTGAAACATAGGGGCGGTTTCCCCCATACTGTTCTCATGGTGGTGAAGTCTCACGAGAGCTGATGGTTTTATAAGGGGTTTGCCCTTTCTCTTGGCTCTCATGCTCTCTTGTCAGCCACCATGTAAGGTGTGACTTTCACCTTCCACTATAATTGTGAGGCCTCCCCACCCACGTGGAACTGTGAGTCCATTAAACCTCTTTTTCTTTATTAATCACCCAGTGTCGAGTGTGTCTTTATCATTAGTGTAAAAACAGACTAATACACTAATTAATATTAATATCCTCAGAGAGATCAAAAATACATCATATCCATGTAAAAAGTGATTCTTTTAAACACTCAGAGAAAAAGAGCTTGTGGAAATTAAATATATGAATGTATGATTGCCAAATTTAAAATTCAAAAGAATGGCTGAATGGCAAAGGTAACAAAGATTCCCACAATAAAGATAAAAAGACAAGAACATGGAAACTTTGACAGAAAAGAAAAAGAAACATACAGAATTGGTACAAGACATTCCATTTTCACCTGACATGAATACAGTAAGGAAAAACAAAGAATAGGAGGACATTGCCAAAATGAAGGAGAAAAAGATGAAAATCTTCCAAGCTGATGAGAAATTTGACTTTAATCTAAAAGAACCCTCAGCATCAAACAGAACATATGAATAAAGATCCACATTCAGATGCATTATCCCAGAATTTCAGAGCACTGAGAATAAGGACTATACAAATAAGTTTCCAAAGATAACAAGATTCAGACAAACATGAGGTCCAGGTAGCCTGTGTTCAAATCCTGGCCTTCACACATCACAGCTATATGGTTGGACCAAGTCTTTCTGGGGCTCAGTTTCTTCATCTGCAAAATGGGGATTATGGCAGTAGTAGAAAGTTGTTGTGGGGAGGAAATGAATTAATTTCGTTAAAAGACAGGGCCTGAAGCCAATTACAATCAATGCCATATGTTCACCTATTATTGTTATTCAAGAAAAAAAAGCAACCGAGAAGTCAATAATTATTTGTCATCGACATTATGACGATCTCTGCAGTGTTCATTTCACTCCCTCCCAGTGGAGCAGCTATGTGACTTAAAGTTGTAAATGGGTGTAACTCCATCCCTTGCCTAACCAATGATCTGTATCCCACCAAACCACTAATTAGTTCTGGGATGCCTACATTTATAAAATAAGAGGAAAACTCCAGGCTTCTGCCTCTGTAGCTAGAGCAGGAAATGCTTTCCTTCTGCTCTCTCTCTGTTGTAGACCCCAGAAGCTGCTGGTCACCTGTGAGGAAAGTTATCACCAAGCTTGCGCAAAGTCCATAGCCACGATCCCACCGTGGCTGAAGTCCACACAACCATCCTACATTTTAATGGTGTGAGCCACAAAGCTCCCTTTCTCATCTAAACTCATTCAAGGTGGGGTTTTTGCTCTGTCCAACCAAAAGCGCCCTCACTGATACATTCTAGGCTGGAGCCTCCAGACTAAGCCCAACCTTGCATCAGGCATTACCTAGATGATGTATAACAATAACAGGCCTTTGGATGAAGCAGTGAGGGAGGAGAAATTCAGGGTCACAATCAAGACCACAGTGAAGGTGAGGATGTTCATGAGGACACCCATTCTCAGCACTAACCACTGGTGAGCATAGTTAAGTAGAAGAGGTGACAGGAATTCTCATCGTCTAGCCTCTCAAACCTAAAGTCAAGAAAATCAGAAAAAGCTCCTGCTTTTTCCGGTTGTGCTTCTGAAGACTTAGGATTAGAGTGACTGGAGAAATAAGGCCAGGGACTTTTTAATCGAGGAGAATGTACTCTCACATAGCAGACTCTTACAAAAATGAACATATATTCTTGCTCTTAAAATCTTCTATGTTAGACATTTTTGATTTGCATATATTTTAGGAAATCTCACGTGGCAATAGAGTAGGGCGCTAAGTGACTCTTTCTGTCTTTCCCAGGACTGGTAGCTAGAACCCACAGCTGAGAAGAAAAGATGCTGAGTGCTTTACATTCTAACCCAGAGGATCTGTATCATGGAGTCAGCCACACTTCAAAGGCCTTGTGGAATTGACAATTGGCCCCTCGATCTATAGAAAGGGTGCGGTGGATTGTGAAGGAGGTCACCTTTAAGCAACTCAATGTTTGTGACCATAGAGGAGGGAAGGGAGTGTTCATGACAGATTTCCCTCCCTGAATCAGAGAAAGAAGAGTGAAGACAGTTGCTTATAAAGCTGGGAGCCACTTCAAGGGAAGGAAGCTGACACCTTGCATCCCTGCTGCACATCCATGGAGCCAAAGGGCTTGGAGACGGGGGAAGGAGCAAGAGAAGAGTGACAGGGGGATGACACAGCCAGAGGACAAGGGCAAGATGCACCCCTGGAGTTCCTCATTCCCCATGTATGTATGAATGGCAGTTGAATTTGTATGCTGTATAGCTACATGACAGAAACAGGGCTGTATTTGGAAGAATATTTTGACTAAGCCCTGGGGAAAATAAGTTAGAGTTGAAACAGAGAGGAGGAGAGGGCAGTGGAGTCCAGGGAGGCTTGTCAGAGGGGCTTTCAGGCAGAATTTTGGGAGGACTTTCAGGACAGCATGGAACAACAGTGCCTGAGGACGTTCACGATGATGCCCAAGGAGAAACTGTACCTGAGAGAGTCGTGATGTATGGAAGGCGGATCCCATCAGCTCCATAGTTCCTAGGGCCGAGACAGCAGAGGGAAGATGACATTGGAGGCTGTAGTCATAATTCCATGGTCCCTGGCATGAAGCAAAGGGGCCTCCACATCAGAATGCGGTGTGAGGACGGCCAGGCAGAACTCAGAGGAAGACCCAGCAACTCTTACCAATGCAGCAATGCCAGCAGAACTGCTGGGGATCTGGCCCTACTGGGGCCTCGAAGCTGCCGTCCCACATCTGCACTGTGCAATACAGCAGCAGGAAAGGGCAGCAGAAAGGAGAGGATGGTCCAGAGGTACCAACCAGTCACCTGAGGATGTGTTCTTCCTGCTGTCCCCTTCCCAGCTCCCCTGCATGGCCATTAGAGAGCCAGGCCTGGAGAAAAGGAGGAGAGTGTTTGAAAGCACAGAGCAGGTGCTTCTCAACTGCAAGCCTTCCCCACCCCGACACACACACACACACACACACACACACACACACACACACACACAGCATAGCCTTGCCACACCAAGCCTCTTGGGGAAAGAGACCTGTGTGTTGAATACATTCAAGACTGAAATTTTCACCGCACTGAGCTGACCATTAACCAAAAGACACATCAAATTCATTTGCCACAATGGCTTCCCTGATCTAGTAGGGAAGGGCTTCATGAGAACAGCTGATAGAAACTATTGGGGGGAAAATGAAAACCTTCTCATGCTTAAAGCCCTAAGGAGGTACAATTCCTCCCCTGGCATCGTCGAGAACATCCTCAAGCACTGCTGCTCCATGCTGCCCTGAAAGTCCTCCCAAAATTCTGCCTGAAAGCCCCTCTGAACAGCCGCCCTGGGTTCTGCCACCCTCTCCTCCTCTCTGTTTCAACTCTGACTTATTTTCCCCAGAGCTTAGTCAAAATATTCTTCCAAACACAGTGCTGTTTCTACCTCGTTGCTATACAGCATACAAATTCAACTGATAACCTCCGTGACCTGGAAGTCACCTGCGGTCTTATCTGTGTGGTTGGTTAGATTGCACGGAAACAAAATCACTATCTGGAATAAAGCTGGAATTTGCCTTCTAACCTTTTTACATTTTTTAAGCTGTAGCATTTTTGTCTGGTGGTAATAGCAGAAACCCAAGCCCTGTGGAAAGAAAATAGTAAAAGAAGGGAACCTCCATCAATCATTCTTGGCTCCCTAGAGGATCCTCTCAGAAATCTTGGAGGAGAAGCTGTAGACAAGGCTCACATCTGTGTTTGTCGTGGGTGAACAGACTAATGGCTCCATGGATTTTACTCATGGCCAGGACATTGGAAGGGTCTGTGTGTGAGGCAGGACTCTTGACAAATGATGTTCAGGTCAAACTAGGGTCAGGATTAGGAGCTGACTGAAGTAAAGACAAAGTGTGATGTCAAGTCTACTCTGAGATCCTGAGATCCAGAAAGAGAATTAGATGCAATTCTAAATTTAATGCAATTCCGGGCCAGGTGCAGTGGCTCATGCCTGTAATCACAGCATTTTGGGAGGCCAAGGTGGGTGGATCACTTGAGATCAGGAGTTCGAGAGCAGCTGGCCAACATGGTGAAACCCTGTCTCTACTAAAAATAAAAAATTAGCTGGGCATGTAGCCCCAGCTACTCAGGAGGCTAAGGCAAGAGAATGACTTGAACCTGGGAGATGGAAGTTGCAGTGAGCCGAAATCGCGCCATTGCACTCCAGCCTGGGTGACAGAGTGAAACTCTCACAAATAATAAAAAACCATAAAATATATAAATAAATTTAATGCAATTCCAAACTTAGAATGCATTATATGCACCCTTTAGAACTGCATCTAATTCTTTCTCTCTGACGGATGTGTTAGCTTTTTAAGGAAGGAAAAGATAGAAAATCTATGTGGAAAAGGCTGCTATGGATTCATCAAACTCCATTTTCTTTTCCTCCTGTGGACACAGCCGGACTACATTTCCCCTTGCAGTTAGGGGAGCCCATGCAACTCCAATCTGGCCAATGAATGTGCAGAAATCTTGGGATGTTTTGCTAGGTTTGGACCATAAAATTCCCCATGGGTCCTCCTTCCTGGTCTTTCCCCTAGTCTCAACACAGAGGATCTGAGAGAATACTCCAGGGCCCTTAGGATGAAAGATCCCCAGATGGATATAGACTCTGCCTGAGTGTGGAGTAGAATCCCCTACCCTTGCTCCATGGACCCTCACTAAATTATGACATCAGGAAAAATACTAATTTATTGTATGAACTCCCTAAGATTTGGAGTTATTGTTACCACAGTGAGCCTACTGTAATTAATATATGTGTGTGTGTGTGTGTGTGTGTATACAAACAAATGTATATATATATATATATATATGTGTGTATATGTGTGTGTGTGTGTGTGTGTGTGTGTGTGTGTGTGTATATTTTTTTTTGGAGATGAAATTTCACTCTGTCACCCAGGCTGGAGTGCAGGGGCACAGTCTCAGCTCACTATAACCTCCACTTCCCGGGTTCAAGAGATTCTCCTGCCTCAGACTCCTGAGTAGCTGGCATTACAGGTGTCCACCACCATGCCCAGCTAATGTTTGTATTTTTAGTAGAGACAGGTTTCACCATGTTGGCCAGGCTGGTCTCTGACTCCTGAACTCACATGATCCACTCACCTTGGCCTCCCAAAGTGCTGGGATTACAGGCATGAGACAGTGTGCCCAACCTGATTTATGCATTTTATGTCGTATTTTAGAAGTTTGAAGCTGGAAGATACCAGAGAGATTTACTAACATAGTCCCCATATTTTAAAAAGAAGAAAATGCTAAGTGAAATGAAAGGTGGCCTTTAAAAATGATAAGGAACATGTAATAACATAAAACAAGCTATTTCAAACATTCAACTAAATGTAAGAAATGATTATAAATACTTAAGAAGAAAAAGAAGACTCTATGAATAGAAAAAGAGAAAAAAACTGAAAGGAAATATATGAAAAAATTAATAGATTTGTGTTGGAGGGTGCTGTAAGTGATTTTTTTCTCCTTTTTTCTGCTTTGTCCTATCTTCCTGAATCAAATACATTTTTACTGTAAGAGTAAGATTATTTTTACTCTTAGAGTAAAAAATAGAACAAATGAGGTTGTCATTGAACAAGCTCCCCTCATTCACATCTGCTGGAGCCCCAGATGCTGGAAGAGAGGCCATGAGGCCATGTGTCTTCAAGGACTCCTGATTCCTCCAGCTCTTTGTCTGCAGTCAGTCCCCAGCATCCCAGACTTCCCTCCTTCTGTGCCCTCCCCATTGGAGTCAGGCATGAAGCGTGGGGGCCTGGGGCAGGGCCATGCATGGGACTCACTTGGTGATATAGTTCTCCTTCTTGCCATAGGCGTGAATGATGCCCAGGCCCTCCGCAGAGAAGGAGACGTGGGAGAACCAGGGTGACCAACTGACTTTCTCCACCTTCTTGAGGTTTTGGACTCCTCTGTGGAAAATGCTGAAAGAAAATTGAGAGGAGCCAAGTGGGCCACAAAGTGAGGTCTCATCAGGCTTGCCCTCGCACATACAGAGCTAACTAGGCACTCAGCACTGTGCTTAAGTCAAAAGTGGTGCCATCTAAATGGGGATGAGGAGTGGACCTGCCATTTTGCATCAGGGCCCATCCCAGGTGTGGGAGTGGCTGGGGCGTGAGAACCATGAGTCAGCTGCGCCTTCATTTTGCCATAATGCTAAGTGCTTCTTGTATCAGGAAGGTCTTGCTCTACAAGGCATGATTCTAGCCTTCAAAGACCAAAATTACTCTCATACAGCACAGCCCCTAAATATCAGCCAACCACTTTTTGGTGCTCAGCCAGAGAAAAAGTGATCTGTTTTAACTCTGGAAGAAAACCCAGTGTGTCAATTGCCAACATGTAGCCTTCTAAAGGCATTTTCAAAGGTAATTTTGAATGAACATCATCATAGCTGACTTTAAAACCAAACCCCCATGGGACTTAGCTCCTCTTCATGTGGAAGCTCCAGAAGCTCTGGTGAGCAGGAGACCAGGGACCTCGGGTATGCACAGCAGCTGGCTGGCCCCCAAGAGAGAAGACCTTCAAACCTCCAGACTCTCAGCTAAAATGAACACGGGGCAGCAAGGAGGGAAGCCTCATTAGTGCAGAGCAAAAGTGGGTTGGTTGGAAACACTTGGATAATTCAGGCAGGGTGAGGTCTGGTCTGTCTTGTCTTTATAGCTAGAAGGGTGGGTATGGAGCTAAGAAAGAGCTTTTACTAAATAAATCAACTGCATAAACAGGAGGACAGACAGGAACAACAATCAAACAGGAATGACAGAAAGGAACATGAGCTCAAAGAATCCATTGTAAGAATGACATCCAGGACTTGCTTTTATCCTGTAAATGACTCTCAGAAATTATTTGTATTTGGTCACCACAATAAACCCTTGAATTCGGTGACTCAGACGATTTCATTTTGAGGCAGAAGAATAGGGTCTGGAGGCAGGGAATCTAAGGCCAATTCACACTGACTTCCTAGAACTAAATCAAAATGAAACCCCCAACTTTTCCTGCCTAAGTAACAAAAGGATCAGAAGCTACTCCCTTTGCAAACCTGCCCTTGCCTTTTTCTGGGTGACAGATGAGAAACTGAAAGTACCTCTGATTGGTCCCCTCCCACAACCAAACAAGCTGGTGGCAGGCCAAGTCTTCATTTGTATAGTAGTGACTTTGTGGCTTCACCTCAGCCACTGATTGGTCACTTTTTGCCACCAATCAGACTGATCATGGGCCACTACTTCATTTGCATACGGTGTACACAAAGTAGCCAATAGGAAACCTCTACAAGATATTTAAGCCCCAGAAAATTCTGAAACTGAACTGTTAAGCCCCTATGCTCAGGCCTGAATGTATTTTCATTTTTAATCAATCTCTGCTTTTGTTGTTTCCTTCTTTCCTTGTTTTGTGTGTTTTGTCCAATTCTTTGCTCATAGGTGCCAAGAACCTGCAGACCCTCCACCAGTAGCAATTTCACTTCCTTGGGGCCACCACAGGGATAGTGAGAGACAGCAGCAAGAGTCCAGCTCTCCCAGCTCCCTAGGGCACAATGTAGGGCACAATGTCAGCTCCCAGGGCCATACCTGCCCTATCCCTGCACAGAGGCCAGCTCTCCTGCCCCAGCACATCTCCACATCTGCATTTGCCACTGTCCACAGACACCATTAGCAGACTTGTTGAACAGAACTGAAGCATCCAAAAACAAACTCTTAACAAGAGTAGAGCCTCATGGTTAGGAACATAGCAGAGAGGTGGCAATCATGGTTACCAGTTTCTTGGCCTGGGACCAGTGCTTTAATTTCCCAATAATTTCCACCTTTCAGGGTTGCGCTGAAGCTAAAATGCCAGATGTATGCAAAGCACTTAGCATAGCATCTGGCATTTACTAAGTACAAAAAAATCTATTACTCAGCCTTGCTGAGTAATCCATTTTCTCGGTGTGGATTTTTCCCTATGTTATAAACCCATTTCCAACAAACTTGGGGGCTCGTCCATGATTCTGTTTCCCCTCTGGGACAGTCCTTGGTCCCTTCTTGTGGGGAGGTGCCCCTCCGACCTATTTGCAGTGGCCCCAGGGGAGAGAGCCAGGACTTACCCAGTGCAAGAAATAAACCTGGATTCTTAGCAAAGCAGCAATACAGACCAAATAGATTTCAAACCATGGTGACCAGAGGCCTCGGCCAGGCAACCTCATGCACAAGCCAAGGTAGGAAATGTTGCAAAGGGACGATGAAGTACTTCCTTGGTGGTTAACTTCTGGAGGGTAGAGTGTGTGTGTGAATGCGGTGTTGTTTGCGAGTGAGGGATTCTTCCTGGGTCCACAAGGGGCAGGGTTTCAAAGGCAGGAGTTTCCTGGCTCCACCACTCCATCCAGGAATGTAAGGTTCTTTGTCTAGCTAGGTTTCCTGCCCTTGGGCTAGGTAGAGAAATGCAGGTGGACTTCTTTGTCCAAAAAGCCTGCTGAAAGCTCTGGGAGGAGGGGGCTCTGTTGTGGACCAAGCAGCCAATCCAGTTTCAGAGTCAAAGATCAATCACTCCAGAAGTTTGAAAGAACTCCTCTCATTGGACAAGAGCATGAATGGGGAGGGAATAACTCCAGGGTTAAAACTCTGCTGCTCCTTACCTGTATGGACATCCTTCTCCAGATTCCTCTACCACAACAGTGTGAGAGCTCTCTTTCTCTCTTTCTATCTCTCTGCCTAATAAATCACTCTCTGCAAAACTCTTTGGGTCCATGATGTTTATTTTAATGGTAAGCTCACCGCACCTCCAGGGGCCCTTTTTCCATTATTTGAGGTAAGAGAGGCCAAGGACCTCAGACTGGGAAACTGGGAGCGTCTTTGGGACAACCCCGCTCCCCTACTCCGCCCCTCCCACCCCGGTTACATGAATGGCAACAAGTCCTACTGCTGGGGAGTGGCCAAGGAGGATGGCATGCATGAGAAGAGTGTGAGGGACCCTCAGAAGGAGGAAGGGAGGAAACAGGTCAACATCCCAGGACAGTGACGGCGAGAGATTCCCAGCTTTGGGGGTTGAGTTTTCCATAAACAGAACAGGAAGAGATTCCCAGCTTGGGGGGTGAGTCTTCTGTAAAAACAGAACAGGCAAGAGATTCCCAGCTTGTGAGGGTTGAGTCTTCCATGACAAATGATAAAGTATTGCTGTTTTATTTGAACTAAAGGACTGATCCTCAAGCCCACAGTTGTCTGGCCAAAATTTGGGTTGGATGGGGATTAGGTCTGTCAACTCTTAAGAAAAAAGAGGGAGAAAGAAAAAAAAAATTGACTATGATCTCTGTTGGCGGCAGGGGCCAGTTCTCTACTTATTAAGAGGAGGAGGAGGCCCGGCGCGGTGGCTCAAGCCTGTAATCCCAGCACTTTGGGAGGCCGAGGCGGGTGGATCACGAGGTCAAGAGATCGAG
>NW_022437030.1:1285842-1342673 GCF_009761245.1 Sapajus apella
TCCTCCCTGAGCAGGCTGCTGCCTCAGAACCCAACCCAGAATTTCCTACTCCCCCATAGAACCAGGTTCTTGGGAGCTAGCATGTCAAAGGCCTGATCATTGTCAGCCTGCGTGTTCTTCCTGGAAGAAAGGGCTCTGGGAGGAGATAGCGCAATGCAAAAGAGATATTCAGAGTTTTCCTTTTCCCTCTTTTTCCAAGGAATCGGCTGCAGTTTCAAAGCTTTTTTCTTTTTCTCTAAAGAAGATGTCTAAAGGAGGAGGCACAGTTAGTTTTGTGAAGCCTCAAGGAGGAGGTGTGGTTGGTATTGTGAATGCTCCCTTAACTGCTTCTAAGGTCCGGGGTCTAGAGAGAGAACTTAAGCTATTATTAGATGATCCAGATTGGGTAGCAGAACAGTTTGATCATTTTTTAGGTCCCCAGTTACATACTTAGAGTTAATGTCCATTCTAAATATTCTCTTTTCAAGGGAAGAAACAGTAGACTTGGAAAGCAAGAGACAGAGAGACAGAGAGTCCAAGAGATAGAGAGAGAGTAAGAGAGAGAGATAGTAAGAGAAAGAGACAGACAAAGTCAAAGAGGAGTCAGAGAGAAAGAGAGAAAGGCAGAGAGACAGAGAGAGAGACAAGGAGGCAAAGAGAGAAGGAGACACAAAGGACAGAAATTAGGAAGAAGAGAAAGAAATATTAAGAAAGTTATAAATATAAGAATGCAGCTTACACCAGGCATGGTGGCTCATGCCTATGATCCCAGCACTTTGGGAGGCCAAGGCAGGTGGACTACCTGAGGTCAGGAATTCGAGACCAGCCTGGCCAACATGATGAAACCCCATCTCTACTAAAAATACAAAAATTAGCTGGGTGTGGAGGTGGTTCATGCCTGTAATCCCAGCTACTAGGAAAGCTGAGGCAGGAGAACTGCTTGAGCCTGGGAGGTGGACGTTGCAGTCAGCCGAGATCGCACCATCACACTCCAACCTGGGTAACAAGAGGGAAACTCTGTCTCATAAAAGAATACACCTTTAATAAGGAAAGTTATAAAACAAAGTTAGAAAGTTAAGATTGTATGATTGTCTGTGATAGTTGTGAAATATGTTATAAAAAGGAATTTATGCAAGAAGTGTTGTATAATTTTTGTTTTGAAAGTTTAAGCACATTTTGAAATCTTAATCATAAAGGAAATTCGGTGTGTAAACATATCAGCTAAAGTTAAAGAGGTATTATCCAGATTTTCTGTAAACTGGACATTAAAATAAAAGCACAACAGGTTTTTCTTAAATCAATAACCTGCTCTTTAACAAAGATTATAGAAAGTCTTAGCACAGGCACCACTCCAAGAATTTCCAGTACACCAGTACCAGCCTGGAGACCACCCTACCTCGTGCTGCTAGCCACCAAGACTGCCGTTCGCACAACAGAAAAGAGATAGACACATCACACCCGAGTCACGAAAGTGCCATCACCATTAGAACCATGGGCTATTGTTCTGGGATCAGACCATACCAAGTTAAAGCTAAGAAAAGCGTAGTCTATCTATCTTTCCTTTCTTTTTCTTTTCCTCCTTTAACCTCCCCATCTTGTAATTAATGTGATTAGCTCTGGCTCACCTCATGTTGTTGCTTTGATGTCTGTTTAGTTGTGCGTCGTGGAGATTTTCATAACCAAGGACAGTTTGCTGCTTCGGAACGATGTCTCTGTCCCTCAGACTTCCTCATATTAGGAAGATACAATGCGTTCCTCTAAGGATACTAGTAATCCAAGGAATAGTAGCTGTGTTTGTGATTGGTATGAATCAGACTCTTGTCCCTCAAAAACAGAATCTCTATGTTCTGCTTAGCCTAATGTCATATGGAACAATAAAGGGTTAAGATAGACTGCTTCCACAGGTCTTTGTCCATCCTTAAAACTACATATCCACTTCGTCAAAGGAATTACTCCTTCTAGCTGTCAATATAACCAATGTAATCCTATACAGCTACTATTGTTATTGCAACATCTGAAAACTCTTCTCCTTCATTAAGTCGTATTTATGGTATAGGAGCCGACATTTCAAGAAAGGATCCAAAGAAATTTTTGAAATGCACTTTATTGCTCCTTCAACCTCTTTATCAATCTCTCCTCCTAGACACAATGACAAAACCAGAGTCTCAATGGTGGAAGTAGAGGACCTAAGGCAAACCATAGCCATTGAAACAGGTTATAAAGACGTAAACGCCTGGTTAGAATGGATTAAATACTCCGTTCGCACCTTAAATAAATGCCACTGTTATGCTTGTGTGCACAGTAAGCCAGAGGCCCAGGTTGTCCCCTTTCTTTTTTTTTTTTTTTTTTTTTTTTTTTTTTGGGACGGAGTTTCGCTCTTGTTACCCAGGCTGGAGTGCAATGGCGCGATCTCGGCTCACCGCAACCTCCGCCTCCTGGGTTCAGGCAATTCTCCTGCCTCAGCCTCCTGAGTAGCTGGGATTACAGGCACGTGCCACCATGCCCAGCTAATTTTTTGTATTTTTAGTAGAGACGGGGTTTCACCATGTTGACCAGGATGGTCTCGATCTCTTGACCTCGTGATCCACCCGCCTCGACCTCCCAAAGTGCTGGGATTACAGGCTTGAGCCACCGCGCCCGGCCTGGTTGTCCCCTTTCTACCTGGATGGTCCCCAAATCAAGCGGACACGGAATGCATAGTAGCTCTTTGTCAGGATTCCAATGCCTGGAATAACTAATTATCCCAAGTTCTTCCACTGCTATTTCCTGAGGTTCAGCACCCTGTGGTTCAGCCCCTGAGAGCCATACAGCCTCCATTTCACAAGATGAAGTTCGCCTCATGTCTCTCATGACAAGAGGAGAACTTGCTGTTCCTTGGAAACTTAACAGAATGCAGTGAAATCAGGCACTTCTGAGAGCTGGCTCATCAGTCCGCCCTTACTCATCCCTGAATGGATGTATGGTGGTATTGTAGAGGACCTTTACTGGATACTCTGCCAAATAATTGGAGCAACATTTGCACTATCGTCCAATTGGCTATCCCTTTTACCCTGGCATTTCATCAACCAGAGAAAGAGAAATTACAACATCAGCAAATAGGAGAAGCTCCTTATAGTTCTTTTGATTCTCATGTGTACTTAGATGCAACTGGGGTCCCAAGAGGAGTTCCAAATGAATTTAAAGCCCAAGATCAGAGAGCTGCAAGATTTAAGTCAATGTTGTTCTGGTAGGTAACAATTAATTTAAAAAATGTAGATTAGATAAACTACATTTATTACAACCAACAGTGATTTGTTAACTATGCTAAAGATGCTGTCAAAGGAAGAGCTGAACAATTAGGATCCACTAGCCAAGTGGCCTAAGAAAATAGAATAGCCCTAAACATAATATTAGCAGAGAAAGGTGGTGTTTGTGTTATTATTAACACCTAGTGTTGTACCTTCATTCCAAACGACACTGCTCCCAATGGGAGCATAACAAAAGCCCTCCAAGGACCTACTGCTTTATCAAATGAGCTAGCTAAAAATTCTGGCATCAATAACCCTATTCCAAATTGTCTCAAAAGGTGGTTCGGTCAATGGAAAGAAACCATAACCTTAATTCTTACCTCTCTAGCAATAATTATACTTATTCTCGTTAGATGTTGTGTCAAACCATGCATCCAAGGACTCACGCAGAGGGTAGTAGACACAACTCTTACTAAAATATCCCAACCCCTCATCCACCCTGTTCAGATAGATTACTTCTTTTAGAAGAACAAACAGAACAACTGAGTCAAGACATGTTAAATAAGTTTGAAGAGGAATTATAAATAGAAAAAGGGAGGAATCATAGAAAATGGGAATAAATCAAATGTTCCTCTTCAAACTTTTCTCTTAGTTCATTACAAATAAATAATAGTTTCTTCAAAGGTTAATTTACTTAAAGGTTTTGCTGGCCGGGTGCAGTGGTTCATGCCTGTAATCCCAGCACTTTGGGAGGCCAAGACAGGTGGATCATAACATCGGGAGTTCCATACTAACCTGGCCAATGTGGTGAAACCCTGCCTCAACTAAAAATACAAAACTTAGCAGGGCATGGTGGCGGGTTCCTGTAGTCCCAGCTGCTCGGGAGGCTGAGGCAGGAGAATTGCTTGAACCTGGGCAGTGGAGGTTGCAGTGAGCCAAGGCTTCCATTGCATTCCAGCCTGGGCGACAGAGTGAGACTCCATCTCAAAAAAAAGAAGGCTTTTGCTAATAAACTTAAGGTGGCTGTTAGTCATAATAAAGAAATAAGTTCATCCCATGTTCTTAGTTCTTACACTTTAACCTAGATATTTGCTCTGACATGCCTAGACAAGCCCAGACAAGTCTTAGGTCAAAGCTTATTCCCCTTCCTTATTTGAAAATGGTATTGCTGCTCTAAGCATTCCTCAAGTTACTTCCTCTTTTCCTTTGTTCTCCTCTGCATTTACTTCTTTAGAAACTTTCCAGGTTTTTAGCCAATCGGGTCAAGCACAGAATGTGAGATCCCATTCTGACCAATGGAAGCTGAATACAGCAGTAGGATGATTGCGTCAGGTTATGAAAGTTATAAATGTCCCTGTCTCCCTTGTTTAGGTGTGCTCTCGAGGCAAGACTGCCAGCGAGTTGCACCCTTCCTGCAGGAAGTAGAACTAGTCTTGCTGAGTAATCCATTGTCTCAGTGTGGATTTTCCCAAAGTTATAAACGTGTTTCCAACATAGACCATCAGTGAAGATAGCAAGCTCTCAATGCTCAATATCAATATCACCTGACACCCAGTCACTGTGCATAGTGTGTGTGTGTGTTATTTTCTCCTCTAAATAGCACATAGGACTACTATAAGAGAATGAAGAAGCCTCTAGCAACGAAATCACCACAACTATAAGGAAATTAGGTAACACGGCAGCCAACATTATGAGAATAAACACCACCATAGAAAACTGCTGTAGAAAGTCCTCTGTGTGAAACGGCAGCCTCACATCCAACTCGTCCATATCCTTGGAAAAACGGTTCATTACCCCGCCAGTAGGTGTCATGTCAAAGAAGCTCACTAGGCTCTTTAAGATCTGTGGAGAACCACAGAGAGTCAACTGAAGTCCAGGTGGATGCTTAGTAAACCCCGCCACTTTGCTGTTGCTGGAATTGTGAGCACAGGGCCCGACCTTTTTTCCAGGGCACAACACAGTGTGTCAGGTGACCTTGGGAAAGGGAGGATGCACCCCATTCTTGTGGCCACCATGAATAACCGTGAATGTGGGGGAGAGTCAGTCTCTGTGCAGAGGTCCCGAGAGAACCCCTATAGGTCAGTCCTCCCCTCCAAATCCAGGATGCAGCCTGAGATGGGAGAGGCTGATGCCTTTGTCACAGGAAAGAATTTTGTGCCCCATGCAATAAAAAGCTAAGTTCCACTTTGTCTCTTTACCTCCCAAGTGTGGGCCCCACCCATATGCTCTAGCCATGGCCCTCTGAGCCCATGGTAGTGAAATGCAGAGGGAGCTGGAAGGATCTCTTGGGGCCCATGTCACACTCAGGGCTCTTTGGAACAGGAGTTGCTTTCTTGGCCTGCACATCTCTGCCACAGCATAGCCTCCCCCACCTCCATTCCTGGCCCAGGCTCAGGGCTGCTGATCCACCCCCACAGCTCCCTGGAACCTACCTTCAGTTGGTAATTCGCTATTTGGAACACCCTTCCCAGTCTAGACTGCAAGATCTGTGAGAGATGTGGCTGTCCCCAGACCCCAGCACCGTGCCTGGCGCACAGCAGGTGCTCTGTAAACCTTGTTGACTAAGTAACAGGGTGCACCTACAACACTTGTGCCATACCTTATCAAACACCATGTCATACAGTGAGAAGAATGCCATCAGTGTGACCCTGGTGAAAGTAAAGCCTTTGGTGTCACCAAACACCAGCACGGACACCATGCTTGCAGCATACACCCACTGGTACACATGCTGCCCAATGCCCGCCAGCAGTGCGCCAACCTCACACGTGGTCCTGTTGCCCTGGGGCCCACAGGTCACCTTTGGAGAAAAATAAGAGAAGCACCAAGAATTGATAAACTGTCAGGAGAACAGGAATTTTCCAGAGAATCTTTCCAGAGAGAAGAAACTAAAAAGAAGCATATGACTGTTTCGAATGAGTCAGGAGGGTACAATTGAGTCTGTTCCCTTCCAGGGTCTCTGAGCTTTGTGTGTTCCTCCTGCTGGCACTCATGATCCCAAGGGGCACCTGACTTGTGAGCTCAGCACAGTCAGTGGGAAAAACAAAGCACAGAAACCAGGTGGGCACCGGGCAGACATCCCTGAAGCTCACTGCGCCTCCAGAGACCAGGAACAATGCTGGGCTGGGAAGAGCAGAGAGGCAAACAGGGAATCATAATTCCATGAGGCTGGAGGAGTAAGCCTCAGGCAGCCCAGAGCGGACAGAGGAATGGACCTTCAGCGTGCTGAGCTGTGTAGCAGCAGCCACCAGGCCTTTGGGATGACTCGGGGGGCTTCTGTGTATGACAGGCCAGCTCCACAGTTCCTTCCCTTTCTTTCTCCCAAGGGGTAACTTAGAGGGTATACTGCCCTTGGGATCTTTGCTGGGGAGGAGGATACCCAGTGAATACAAGTGGCTCTCAGAGGCTTCAAAGCATCTGTGGCTCCGTGCTGCCCAGTGAGAACACACAATTTTGCCAGCATTTCTGGGGAGAGGGCATCTCCTCGACTCGAGAAATTGGCAGTTTCATTTTTCTCTGCTCTGTGTGCTGAAAGTCAAGACTGCCCTTGGGGAGCAAACAAGCATCTTTCTTCTAAATGCCATTTTGCTGATTACAGTCCTAATGGAAATGTAATCCAGAGGTGGCTGATGGATAAACATCCTTAAAAGCAAAAGTATCTCTGGGGAGCTGAGGGACAGAAGGCCCAGCTTGAAGAGGAGATATTCCTGTGCCTTTGATTGTGCTGGGGTGCCAGGGCCAAACATGCGATTCAGCCACCATGGCAGTGTGCTTAATCAGCCAACTGCAGTGGGACACCTGGGGTAGCACCAAGCCTGGGAGGAGGCTGCATCTTGACCCTAAAACTCGGGCTCTCCAAGGACAGGGCTCTTGGTGAGTAAGGTAGGATCTGGGAGAATATGTCTATTCCAGAGATAGGTCTCTATGTCCGCACAGAGCAGGCCACCCATTGGTCTCTCCCCCTGGGACTAGCTTCAGAAAGCCGTGCCCAGCAGCCTCTCCCCTGCCCCCTTCTCTGCAGTGCCACCTCTTTTTGGTTGTCATAGCAACGGAGCTGTACCAAATGTAATCATGGAGGATGGGCCGGCACCCCCACAGCATTCCCCAGGGCTCCAGGAAAGCTTTGAGACCACTGACCAAAAGCTGGGAGAGCTTCAGAAAGCTGGAGAGAGAGCAAACACATCAGTTCTTCCCAGGAAGGGCCCTGCAGAGAAGGAACCCCCATGGCTACATGGCAATTGCTGGGCCTGAATCTAATGCTTGCTCATCCTGTTCATGCAAAGAGGACTTTGGGGAGAAGAGCCATGTGGGACCTTCTGGCACCCGGCAGTGTCTGTAACAAGATGCCAGTTTCTCTTTAGGAAGACACAAATCTGTGTTAAACTTTCCTGGAGGAAACTTCAGAGGCTGTGAAACTGAACCAGTCTTGTATGTCCCTGATTCCAGACATGCTGGGGCACACATCTTCTTTAGGCAGCCCTTTAAAATCTGAAACTGGTACCTAAAAGTATAGACACCCTGCTTGTCTTGCAAAATCCAAGAGGATTCCAGGGATTCGAGTCCTGTGGTATAAGCATCTGACCTCCACTTGTTGAAAAGGGCAGAGGGGTGCATGTGGGCTCACGGCATGGTGGTGGAGGCAGTCAGATGCTCTGGCAGCAGTGTTTTACTCCAAGACACAGACTTGGCATCTTCCAGTTGCAAAGGAAAACTCACCTGTGAGCCCTTGTCACAAGTTACTGAACGCAGAGCTGCCGATCATCAGGAGGAAGAGGAACACAGTGATGAGAGAAGGGAGGTACCCTGCAAGAGGAGGGGAGAGGCCCAAGGGGCTGCAGATGTGAGCTCGTGGCAGAGGCTGACCTTCCTCAGGACCCAACCCTGATGGGAAATTTGAAGCCTGCAGGAAAAGGACCCCCACCCCTGGAAACCACCTGTTAGGCTGGTGTGGCACATCTGGGTGTTGAGGCCCTGAACCGTGGCAACAGCTGTTCTTCCTGGTTGGAAAATGGGTCCAAACAGTGAATGTACTGGAAAAACCACCAATGTGCACTTTAATAGAAGTAACTCACTAGTCTTTAAAAGGAAACCAAGGTGTTTTTAAACTAGTCTTTTAAAAGCCACCATGGCACGGTGGCTCCTGTCTGCAATCCCAGCACTTTGGGAAGCCAAGGCAGGTGGATCACTTGAGGTCAAGAGTTCGAGATCAGCCTGGCCAACCTGGTGAAACCTCGTGTCTACTAAAAATACAAAAATTAGCCAGGCATGGTGGCGGGTGCCTGTAATCCCAGCTACTCAGGAGGCTGAGGCAGGAGAATTGCTTGAACCCGGGAGGCGGAGGTTGCAGTGAGCCAAGATTGCACCACTGCACTCCAGCCTGGGCGACAGAGGGAGACTTCATCTTGGAAAAAAAAAAAAAAGGAAAAAGAAAACCCGGTCTCACTGGAGAGAGACAGGGAATGAAGCTATAGGCATGCTTTGCACACTGAGATGAGCATCTAGCATGGAAGGCTGGCAATGGACTGGCCACTGCTGTATGGAGCGACTGGAGCACAAAGCGTATGGTTCATGCTGCTGCTCACCCACTCCAATAAAAGAGTCTGGCAACTTTAATGGAGGTAAAGAATGATTCCATTTAAAACGCTGTATTATCAGACGTTAGTTTTTAGGAGGGGAAAAAATAAAAGCATTGATAGATGGTCCTAGCGTAAAGAGGGTAATTGTTAAAGAAATCATAAAACGTGAACCCAACAGTTTAAGACAGGATTTTTAAAATGCAAATTAAATCAAGATAGCCGTTGTTTTATATTGAACCTCCAGAAGCCTTAATGTATTTGTGACATGTTTTCCAGGTGACACAGTTCCTTCCTAGGGGGATTCAGTCTGGATGAGCTGGTGCACAGGAACTGTGGAGACAAACACAGGTGCCATGGCACTCACTGCCGAGGCGGGGGCCCAGCAAGGCAGGCACAGCCCTTCTCCACAACGCCGCTAAAAGGACTGTGATGCGTCCTTCCACTTGTCCCACGCTCTCAAATTTCCAACACACTTTTGCTCATTTTGTGCTACTTGGTCCTCAGTACAGCCCTGTGAAGTAAGCTTCTGGTCTCTTGAGAAATATTTATTAAGCACCTACTATGTGCTCAGCCCTGGGGATGCAAGGGTTGTCTTGGTATATTTCCCCTAGAAGCAGCACCCAAGAAGAGACTATGAATACATGTGGTTTATTTGGGAGCCAAGGCAACAATAAAAGGCATGTCACCAAGCCAGTGACCACTGTGGGCCGCTGGGGCTTCATCCCATGTGGAGAGATCTCAGAAATCTCAGAAAAATCAGGGCTTTTCCATGTGATGAGAGGGATCTGGGATTTTTCTATACCAATTCCTATTGGCCATGGGGTGAAGACAGCTCCCTGGGTAGGGGTGTTAATTCCCTAGCACTTCCAGCTTGACAGGTAGCTGGCATCTCCTAGAAAGAGCCCCCAGGCAAAGGAATGCAGAGGTGGGATTTGGGAGGGGGCTTGGCATGCTAAAGAGATAAGGGCACCCATGTCATCTGCTACAGAGTAAGCAAGAAAACGGCAGGTCCGGTGTTCTCAGAGCCCACGCCATGCAGAAGAAAACCAGCGTATCCCCTAGGTCGGCTGCTGCATGGATACCTGATTCCCCCGATGTCTGTCCCAGGTCCTTTCCATTCCCCAAGGGGAAGGGAAAGTGACTGTCAAGTTCTCATGGAAACACAACTTTGGAAGAAAGAGATGCTGGCTAAAGCAGCTCCCAGCAGCCAGTACGGAATGCGGGTCTCTTCTGCTTCTCCACAGAGAAACATGAAAATGTCAGCTCCAAAGCAGAATCATACACCGTACTTGGCTTTTATAAACAGAGATAAATAGAGTTAGAAGAGGGGGCACCCTGCATATGGACTCTGTGCACCCTGGCCCACCAGGAAACGTTTTCACACCTCAAAGGCACCTCGCTGAATAGAGCCACCATTATACTTGCTGCCTAGGAACCTGGAGCTCCTTTGAAAATGTTCAGCCTGACTTCAGCTCATTGTGTCTCCCTCTGAAACTGCAAAATGAGGGAGATGGCTCAGCATGTGGGCAGATCTTAATGAACAGCATCCGGGAGCACAAAACGGGCTGGTCACATCCCCTTGCAGCCCGCAGGCCGGGGCAGTGTGCTGCTCATGCTCCATTTGCCTCGGCTGTGCCCTAGAAGGCGCTGCGACGCCAGGCAGGTGGGCAGCGTTGTCTCTAACCGGTCCGCGAGTGCCTCCCCTCCTCCAGCCTTCGCAGCCTTTGATAGCCCAGTTGTTCATCGTTGAGGACGGGGTCTCTCTCCAGCGTGAAATTTCACAATTACGCTTTCCTCTCCAGAGAAGGGTGAGTGATGAGGAAGTGAGGAGCAGGGATTACTCTCTCCACAGGACCCCAAATCGCAGGCAGCCTGGGGGTTTCTCCAAAATGCGCAGAAGAGATATCTGGGTACTTGAGCCCTGGAAGCCTCTGGAACTGTGAAAATTTGTTGTCTTTCCAAATGTGAATACATTCATCACAAACACCATGAGGATGCCAGATCTCATCGATTTGAAGCTTCACTTCTTTCCCCCACATTGTATCAGCTCTGGAATCTGGATGTGCCTTCCATTTTCTAGTATGTCATGTCATTTAATTAGCAGAGATTATATTTTCTTTCCAAGTGGTAGGTAAAATGGTGGTGGCATTAAAAAATGGATGGAGTCTTAAATGTAATGAAATATGCTGTTTTTTTGTTTGTTTGTTTGTTTTTACTATGTATCATTGAGGAACAGCACTCCAACTCGGAAAGCCACCTTGCTGTGTGTACTTTGAGGACTATTGACCCCCCATCCTCTCTGTGTCCAGCACGAGGCAGGGGACAGAGTGGGTGCTGTAGGGATGTGGAGTGAATGAAGGCAGGGTATCTAAGGAGGAGAAGAGGTGGTCTGACCAGCTGGCCCCCACCAGGCTCGTCTTCCACATCTCACCTCCCCACCTCCCTGGAATCTCTTCCTGCCCTCAACCTCAAGCCCTCCACCCTTTCCCACCTTCTCACCACAGTGTCCCCAGCAAACTCTTATACGTCCTTGAAGTACCAGTCCCAAGGCTGTCCTGCTGTGAAGCCCTCCCTGACGTGTTTGTTTCTCTCACCCAAATTCCCCATTACTCTTACTGGTTCTCCATAGTTACCCATCTGCCTGAGCCCCCACCAGACCACAAGATCCTGAGAACATGGGCCTCTCTTCTTCCTCTCCCTTGCCCAGCTTAGTTCCAGGCACACAGTTAATGCTTAGCCTTTATCTGTTGAAAGAATTAATAACCTTGTCCCACCTTGATCCCCTCACGGCTTCATAATCCGTTCTCAATGAGTGGGAAACAGCTCTTGGGTCTGCCTTTGCCTCTAACTAATCCCTGTGTATTACCTCGATCTCTCCAGCTCATAACTATTGAGCATCACTGTGTGTCAGGCACTGTGTGAAGCACGTTATGTATATTTTCTCATTTAATCTTTGCAAGAAACCGCGGTTGGTACTATTTCCTCCTTTTATGGATTAGGACGCTAAGGTTCAGAGTGGCCAAGAGTCTTGCTCAAGCTCACAAAACTAGTAAGTGGGAAAGCCAAAATTTGGACTTAGGCAGTGGAACCCCAAGGCACACACTACCCTAGACCATCCAATTCTAGCTGCCCAAAATGACACGCACAGTGTCTACACTGTATGTATCCTCAACAGTAGATGCCCAATACATCCTTAAGCATACGTGACTGAGGGAATGAGTGGGAAATATCTTTTCTGTCTACAAATTCTGAGTGTGTTTCAGATTCTTTTCCTTCATCTTTCTCATTTCAGAGAGCCAAAACTAGGGTGAAAAAAAAGATCAGTGTCGATTCAAGCCAAGGACAATAAGAAGGATGGGATTCTAACCCATCATACCAGCATCTTCCTCTCTCTTGGCAGCGTTCTCCTTGAAGGCTTCTTCCATTGCTGCATTATAAAGGTGTTCAGGATCCTGGAGATAAAACGAAATTCCTTCTGAAAGCTAAGTGACAGGACCTCTCCCAGGCAGGAAATCTCAAGGGATTCCTCCCCAGTCCCTCCCACACCTGCCCAGGTGGGAGTTACCTTGAACTGCAATCCTCGAGGGTTGTGAATCAGTTTGTATAATGCCCTCCCTCCTCCATTAACTCCTTGTGGCTTTCCATTTCACAAATATCTCCATCTTCTAACAAAGTAACTTCATCACAGGACTGTAAGAACTGCAGAGGTAAGTGATCAAGAATCAACTCCTGCCTGGGTAAGAGGAAGGAGAGCCCATGCCAAACTTCTCTAACCTTAGTTAGCACCGTTGACATTAGGGGCCAAATAATTCTCTGTTTGTGGGGGCTGTCCCATGCACTGTGGGACATTTACCAACCTTCCTGACCTCTACCCACCAGATGCAGGTAGCACCCCCTCCCGAAGGTGTGACAAGCAATGATGTCTCCAGACACTGACAAGTGCCTCCTGGGGGCAGACTGGCCCCTAACAGAACCACTCATCGAGTACCCACAGGTCTCATGAGTACAAAAAAAGCCAACCAGCCTTTGGCTGTCACAGTGAAGCACACTGCATCTTCCTTTGCCACTGCTCCTTAAATGAGCTGCCTTCCTAAGAAATCTGACCATGGCTGGGGGCAGTGACTCATGCCTATAATCCCAGCACTTTGGGAGGCTGAGGAAGGTGGATCACCTGAGGTCAGAAGTTCGAGACCTGCCTGGTCACCATGGTGAAACCTTATCTCTACTAAAAATACAAAACTTAGCTGGGCGTGGTGGCATGCACTTATAATCCAGCTACTCGGGAGGCTGAGGCAGGAGAACCACTTGAACCCAAGAGGCAGAGGTTGCAGTGAGCTGAGAAGGCACCACTGCACTCCAGCCTGGGCAACAGAGCAAGACTCCATCTCAAAAAAAGTAAAATAAATAAATAGAAAACTGATCATGAAGATTTGGAAAATAAAATTGACAGTCACTGCAGCCAGGACTTAGTAAGGAGGGGAAATATGATCTTCAGGAAGGTCTTCCGCTGTTCTAACATGACAAGGCTCCCTCGTCTTCCCCGTTTACCCCAGAGAAGCAGACCACGGTGCCATCCCCAGACAACTGGCCGCATTCCCTGGCCTGAGATGTTTACACCAGCGTTATGTATGAGATAAAAACACAGCTACGTTTAATGCTGGCATCCCACATTTTGCCCAAAGCACTTTTGTTTTTGTCTTCTTTTTTTTTTTTTAATTTGAATTCCCTTCATTTCCATATCATTCTTGAGATCAAGGAGCTCTGCTACGAGGGGTTTCCTTTCATTTTGGAATGAGACACAGAGCCCTCCCCACAGGATCAAGGAAGCCCCCTCCTAGAGGCAGGCAAGATGCCGAGATTGAAAATGGTTTGACCTAAAGAAGCCTTTGCAGTACGGGCCAGAGATCTTCCCCGATACTGCACGTTCGTCCAAGATCAAATCAACCTCTGCCGGTCTTGATTACAAGCTTGAAATAGCTACGTTCGGTCATTGTGCACTTGATTCAGCGAATAGGGAGGGTACCCAAAGGCTGAATGATAACAGTTCTAACAGCTTGGACAGCTCCAGCCCTCATTCCTCCCTCCCACTGACTGCCCAGCTCCCTGTCTTATCAGCTCATTTTTCAGATGGGGAAACTGAGGCACCGTAAGCCTGTTCTAGTCTCACAGTCTTTTCTGCCTGTGTCACAGCACACACTCCAGCTCCAGGAGCCCCCAGGGAGGCCCCCTCTGGCCAGCAAGCCCCCAGTGCACTCCAGAGATATGAGGCAGATTTGAGCAGTTCTGTTCTGCAAACCATCACTGAATCTGCCCTTGGGCTGGCTTTCAGTGGCCGCTCCCAGGCTCTTTTCACTTGTTTCCTTAGAAAAGCGATCCTCCACCCCAACCACTCAGAAGCACCCAGATTGCTTATGGGCCTGAGAGTCAGCGCAGAGGGGATGGGCTTTAGGAAAGCTCCATGGCCCAGATCTGGGGCTCTGAGTCCCATTCTCCCTGACAAGGGACAGTGGGACCAAGATCCGGTGCCACCTAGTGGCTGCCTGCCTCTTCCAACATGCAAAAAGTGAGATAAAATGACGGGGGAAGTGGACTCTGAGGAGGCGGGCCTGGTGTGAAGATGGCTCCTGCCTGAGGTCATACTGCTGGTCAGTCAGTTTCAAAGACTGGACCAGGACTGAGGTTATGATTCCCCTCATGAAGACTCCTGGAGGGACAGCTGTGACCCACATCTGTAGGGACAAGGCATCCCCCTCCAGGTCCCCACAGCCCTCAGAGGACAGCCCTTCCTGCTGCAGGGAATCTCCAGGGACATTCCCGGTGCAGAGCAGGGGCTGCCATGTTTAGCGTCTGGGCTGGGCCAGAGCCCATTTGTAGTCGCTTCATGGGGTCTTGAAGAAATCCGACCTCGTCCTCCATCCTAACTCCTCAGAAGGAGAACTAGGCCAGAAGAACCAAGAGGTCTTGTCCGCACCAGTCCAATGTGATGCTTTCTGGAGGTGCTCAGGCCCACTCAGAGGAAATCCAGACAATCCTCGTGTGCAAAATTCGGATGCCTGGAGCTTATTCCAGGGCCAGAACTGCAGCCCTGGGCAAAGGTCGGGCTCAAGCTAGGGGCAGCGTCACAGCAATGGGAAAGCCTGATTTTACGGAGTCTTCAAGCTGGTCCTCCCCAGCTCCAGGCTGGTCCTCCTGGCCACTACCGGATGGTCCTTAAATGCTGGCTGCAGCATCCTGTAGCCATGGCAACCTTATTTGCTGCTGTTGCCCCTCCCTCTCCACCCCCACTTGACTTACCCTTGCAAGGCAATGAGACCGGCCTCCTGCCTCCAGACCAGGCCCTTATGTAACATGTTCTCTGCAGGTAGCAGGAGAGTAAAGAAGACAGGACTCTTGCTCTCCTGCCCCAGTAGGCCTCGCAACATAAGTCAGTCCTGAGGACTCTCTCGTCGGGCAAGGAGGCACCCACGTGCACACATGAACACACATGTACACACACATGCACCATACCCCTTCCCCCACACATCTCTGGGGACTCCCTATAAAGAGGGGAGAGGGAGATGGTCTGGAAGTAGGGGAACCTGCCCTGGGAGGAAGATGTTCTTGGATTCCCACCAGGCGTTCAGGACCCCTTACGCAGTCAGGACTGTCCCCACCCTGCCAAATTCTCAAATTCACTCAGGTCAAGCCCAGTCACTTTCTTCAGTATGATTCATGCTCCTTAGCCTGAGAGAGTGGCCCTGAGCAGAGAGACCTTCTCCAAAGCCTCAGCCTTAGTCCCAAAGTCCTGACTTCTAGCCCCTTTCCCCTGGGATGTGATGCCTCGGTCATCCAGGCCCGTCATCCAAGGGGTCTACCTGAAACTCCCAGACAAGGCGCCCCTGGCCTCAGGACTGCCCAGAATTGCTGGAGGAAGGGTGGGGCCTTCATTGCCTTCCCTGGCTCCCCATCTTACCAAGTGCTCAGAACTGGGGGAAGTGTGCCCTAGTCCGCCCACAGACAGGACTTAATTTCTTCTAGAGACTCTACCCTCCGGTGCAGGAGAGGTCTTGGCCCCACTGAGGCCATACACAGAGTGGAGCAGGCGGGGCTCCTGGGAGCCAGGAAGGCTGGGGAAGCATGAGTGTCTCTTGCATCCCTGGCTGTCTCCCCACATTCCCAGCTGAAGGCAGGTAGATTTAGGCAGAAGAGGATCCTCTGTGAGCATCAGGCACCAGCCATACCCATCCCGTGACCTCCTGGATCCTGCATGTCCCATTACCTGCAGCTGGTGGGTCACCAGGACGATCGTCTTCCCCCGAGCATCTTCTTAATGTGTTCCTCAAAGACGTGCTTCCCCAAGTGGGCATCCACGGCCTACAGGGGGTCATCCAGTAGGTAGAGCTGATGGTCAGAGTAGACAATGTGGGCCAGGCTAATCTGCTGCCTCTGCTCCCTGGAGAGGTTGAGGCCCCGCTCCCCAATCTATGGATGGGGGGGGCTATTATTACTATTATTATGTTTGCCAATCTGCAACTATTATTTCTCTGTGGACAGGGGACAGTAGGGGCTATTATTACTATTACTACATTTGCCAATTTGCGACTACAAGACTCAGACTGTTCAGCACATCTTCCTCCCCTCAGCCCCTCCCACCTTCAATTTCCTCCCACCCTCCTGCTTCCTATGGCCCTGAGAGCCACAGTTTCTGCCCCAGGAGCAGAATCTCTGCTAATCACGCCACATAGGAATGATGCTAGAGCCATCCTTCAAAGCCCAATTCAAGTGCCACCCTCTCTTTCCAGATCCACCACCCTCTTGTGATCTCTGCCACCTTGGAACAATCCAAGCATAGTCTCCTGCCACCTGGCACATCTCTTCCTGGTGCACTGTCATTTCTGTGCATTTCTAATAGCTCCTTCCAGGCTTGAGTATCTTAAGGGCAAACATACACCTGAGCCATCTCTGTCCCCATGTTGCCCTGCATGCTGAAGGCATTTGGCACATATTTGCCCTCTGAACATCATTTTGATGAATAAGGCAACCCTCTGTCCAGTCCACTTCCACAGAAAAAGAAGGCATTCCAGGTGGGTGGCACAGGCCAAGAGATGCTGAGCAGAATAATTTGGCTGCATTGATCACTGACTACTGCACTTATCACCTCCCTGCCACACCTGAGCCTCCTGGCCACAGGATGACATGGCCAGGGAAGAAGGGGTAACTGACAAGCCTCTTCCTGGGAACATACATGCTGGCCATGCCAGCAGCAGGGACAGAGTTGGTGGGTAAGATTGGAAAGGGCAAACTACTGCTTGAGAGCTTACAGCCAAATTCCTAACACCAACTCCAATTCTCTTAATTCAGCATTGTGATGCCTGGAAAGGTTTCTGAGTGACCCAGCTGTCAGGCACCTCCAGCTCCAGGCAACTGATGTTGATCTGGAGCTCAAAGTCTAAGTCCAAGACTCAACTCAACATTTAATAGCACTTAATACCTTGGGAGGGTCAACTCGCCTCTCTGGGCCTTTTTCTTTATCTATAAAATGAGGATATAATGCCAGGATCTCCCTAAATGGGTGGTTATGGGACTTAAATGAGAGAATGTACATAGCAATACACCAAGCTAAGCAAAGAACCATAGGAAACCATTACATTCCAGAGCTTAAAGATGATGGTCCAATCAATAGGGAATTGGATAAAGAAAATGCAATATACATACACCATGAAATACTATGCAGCCATAAAAAAGAACAAGGTCATGTAGCAGCATGGATGCAGCTGGACTTCGTTATCCTAAGTAAATTCACACAAACAGGAAACCAAATCTCACTTGTTCTCATTTATAAGTGGGGGCTAAACCTCAGGTATGCACAGACATAAAGACAGCAATAGGTACTGGGGATCCTAAAAGGAGGGAAGGTGCAGGGATGAACAGCTTCCTCTTGGGTACTATGTCCACTAGAGAGTGAACAGGAGCAGTAGAAACCCAAACCTCAGTATCACACAATGTGCCCCTGTAACAAACCTGCACCCCCTGAATCTACATTAAAATTAAAATTTAGAAAAATCAAACATTTCAGAAGTAGGGAGAGAATCACTCTAGAAGTGTCCAAGGTGATTATGGAATTAATCAGTTGTTAAATGTTCTTAGAGAAAATACTTCTTCCCAAATTGCTCTCTGTTCATTACGTACTACGGTTATTAAAAATAATACTCGCAATTTTCGTGTTGAAAACATTTACAGTATACTCATTTAGTACTTTTGAAATATATAATGCATTAAAATGTGTTACTGTCACCATTGTGTACAATAGGTCACTAGCGCCTATTTCTCCTGTCTAATTGAAGCTTTGTACCCTTCGGTCAACATCTTTTTTTTCCCCACACTCCCCTCTCCCCCAGCATCATATATCAAAACATGAAAGTGCACCCCAGAGATAGATGTAATTATGTCCATTTAAAAATAAAATAACAGTTAAAAATCGAGCAATTATAAGTTGAGCTTTGTTTTTATTCGATTAGATCATTCTGAGGACACTAACGGTGATAATATATCCTGAGAGCTCTGATGTCGATTAATAATGTCAGGGCTGATTCATTACATACTTGCTCATGATTTCAAGCAGTTTTGGGTACTCAGCCTAAAGCAAAATTGCTAGATTTCTATTTCTTTCGTCAGGCCACATATGTCCTCTTGCAGAGAACCTCGGAACATATGCTCCTCTGCCCTGGGAATGAAGTGCCAATTCTATCCTGTTCCCAGCGTGCAGTCGCAGGTCTGCAGAAGCTGCCTCTCCTGAATGCTTGGCTCAGGAAGAAGACAACCAGTGTCTTTGTGGATCTGATGAATGTTTAATCAGAACTCATTAAACTCAGAACCCACTTAGCAGTCATTACCAACAGCATTGGCATCTGTAGGAGAATGTGTACCAAACGTAAATGTGCCTCTTGCTTTGAAAGTTAATACTACCTTTTGTGATCATACTTTTCTCCAAATAGTAGGCTTTTTTCTCACATTTCCATGAAAGATCCACGCCTGCTGTGGAACGTAGGCCAAAGTTCCACGGACTGCCACCACCCCTTCGCGCAGGGGCATATGGAGCAGCAAGACCAGAGAAGCTTCAGGAGCCAAGCCTTGAGGACTTTTCCCGAGCACCCATTGCTCCCGACCACCCATCGATTTCATGAGTATTGCTTACAAAGGTGCAAAAGCGTCAACAGAACATCTTGTCCAAGCACCAGAAAGCCCAACCATGTAGATGGAGAATCTCAGAGTCAAACACCTGCATAGGGCCAAGCAGGGAATGTTTAAAAAGAGGCAGTGGTGAGCCCTGCTGCAAACTGGAGAGCCTGGACTGCAGGGCTGCTCCCAGCGCACATGGCACCTGGGCCCAACTACAACAGGATGTCCTCTGAGCAGACTCTTCACAAGAGGCTCCCCTTCCTCCAGGTGCATTGGCTGGATCCAACCTGCTCAGCCAGCTCCTGGGAGCAGGGAACAGCCTGCATGGCTGTTGGTGCTAGCCCCACCTTCAGGAAGCCGCCTTGACTCAGTTGCATCATTGGTGGTATGCAAGGATGCAGGCTTGATGGGGCAGGAGTTGCTGATTTGTCAAGAGGAGTCAAAGATCCAGTTGTATATGAAATCTTTGGACTTTTAAAACATTCAGCAATCCACTTAAAACTATGCATGGGCTCCAGTTTGCGACCCTGAGTACATACATTCATTTAAGATGACCCCTCATGGTGAGCATCCAATAGACAATGGTAGACATTCGTGGGGATGCAACGTTCAAAGCTATCAACAGAGGGGACATGTGGGGCAGGCCACAGCTCTCAGGGCTGATGCTCACGGGGCAGTGGCAGTGGGTCCGGGGGCAGAGAAAGAGAGTCACCAAAGCAGCCAAAGGATGTGATGCCATTTCACTTCAGGAATTATGCAAAGGACAGAGAATTCAATTTGGAGAAAAGACCATGATGATAACAATAGTGATCGTGGTATTTTTAATGTGTAGGGTATATTCCGTGCACTGCATTAAGTGTATGCTCAAAGTATATCACCATGACTGGCCTTGAAAATTATCCTGTAGCCAACTATGACTTACATAATCTCATTCAATCCTCACCGCAACTCTCCTTAGCCCCATTTTACAGACAAGGAAACCAAGAGGTTGTATGGGGCTCACAGAGGTTAAGTTACCTGCCCAAAACTAAACAGTGAGCATGTGGCAGAAATGGCTGGGGAACCCAAGCAGTCCAGAGTGCCCCCGTTCCTCCCCAGTGGCCGCAGTGAGGGGCCTGATCCTACCACTGTTGCATGGGAGTTAGATTCAATGTTATCTCAAAATTTCCCAAGGACAGAAGTTAAAAGGAGGCAAATTTCACTCCAATATACATCAAAACTCTCCAAAGAGGGACCTGGCTGTGACATGATGAGTTTCCCATCACTGGAGCTATCTGAGCAGAAGTTGGACCATCCCTTATGCAGTAGGATGCTATCAAGAGTATTTACATCATTAAGTGGAGGATTGAGCTGAGTCACCTCAACGGCTCCCACTGACTCATCACGGAGGCACACACTCTCAGAATGTGGGGGAACCTCAAGAACTCACCCAATTCAACCCCCACCTCCGCCTCCATGAAGGGAAGGAGTTGGCATTATTTCTATAGATGAGTCAACCGAGGCCAAAAGAAGTCACTCGTATTAAAACTTATAAGACACATCCCCCCACCACCGTATTCTGTTATCCCCACTTCTTCAGAAGTACCCTGACCTCTTCCTCAAAGAGGCAATCCCAGCCGCCCAAACTTCCCTTTAGCAACAGCAGAGGGGGAGAAAGAGGACTTAGCACTTTTTTCCCACAAAACTCATTCATGTGGGATGTGACTTAAAAACCATGGTGATATAAAGGTTTGTGAAAACTACAAATGTCTTGGCCATTTTCCCTGGGGTCACCCAACTAGAGGGAGTATAGAAGGTACAAGGACCCAAGTCCCCTCTCTCTTTTACCGCAAGGTTTGCAAAAGCTGGGGGCACAAGCTGCTTTAGTTCACACATAAAATATATCTATAGTCACCGTGAGTTCCAGATGCCAAAGTCCTTCCTCACCCAGCTGCCTTGCTGGCATTTCTAAATCAGGGCAGCCCAAGTCATGGAGAAAACCATGGGTTTAAGGACCCATCTTTCCTTTGACCATGATCGAGCTTTAGGCAAGGGGGCAATCACCATTCAACACACTTCCTCAGAGGGCAAATTCAAGAGTGTGTGAAAAGCTCAGCCTCATCTGGCCCAGGGCCCTGGAGCTGCTGAATGCATTAACCTCCCAGAAATGAACATGAACCACACACACAGTGTCCAGTGCAGCCTAGCCCATCTGCTGGGTCCACTGTTCTGATGGCACCACGCCTGGCCGGAAGGGAGCCATTTCATTGTCATGTTAATGTCCCATCTTTACAGCACTTACCACACAGCTTACCTGTCCTAGGACAGCTGCAAGGAGAGAGCTCTTTCCACTTCCCACATTCCCACATATTCCCAAGATCTTCCCCTGCCAGAGAAACAGAAATGGGACATTAACATGTGGGTTATTCTCTCCCACTTCTTAGAGAATCTGGTCCAAAGGTGCTGCTCCCAAACTGTGCTGGTCAGTCCAGGTGGAGACCAAGGGGTCACCGCAGGCTCTGGGCCATGGCAACTGTAGCCACCCCACCCCTGCCCACATACACACAGCCTGGGAGGATGCAGGAATGTAAGTCTTAATTAAGTGCTTTCCCTTGTGTGGCATAGCCAGGCACCCAGAGGGCTTCTAGAAATCATGTAAGATCACTGATGTGAAACAGCGTTGTGCTGATCTGGGAGACACAGGCCCTGAAGATGAAGACTATTCTGTGTCCAGACTCCAGGAAAGCAAATCTAATGGGACACGAAAGGCTGTACAACCCAGGGTGATTAGGGTAGCTTTTGAAGCATGGAGATCTAGGAGCTGTTCAAAAAAAAAATTTCTTTTGTGGAATCCTCCACCATAATAACGCAATCTGGAATTACTAAGAAGTTACACTACTCTAACATTCTAAAGCTGCGGATTTATTAATTCAACCAACAAATCACTATTAGAGCTTGCTATGTGCCAGGCACTGTTCAAACCACCAGCAAGAACAGCAATGAACACAACGGGCAAAGGCTTGAGTCTGCCCTCATGGAGCTTACCTTGTAGTCATGGGGGGAGGGGCAGGAAGCAAGACAAGTAAGTGAAATGTAGGGCAGGCACATCTATGCTTGCCTTGGAGAAATGAAAGCAGAGAAGAGACAAGGAGTGGACTGAGGGTTCGGGGGGGCCAGGAAAGCCATACTGGAAAGGTAGATGTCTTAGCTTGAGTTGTCCCAGAAACACACCTTGAATCAAGGGTTTGAATGAAAGTCACACTCACATTTGGAAGGTGCAGGAAATTCCATCAGGGAAGAGGAAATTGATACAGGAGAGGGAAGGTGGCCCAAAAAGGGCAGCCGATTGGGTTAGCTCCCTAACAGAATATCCTACCCAGGAGGCAGATGGAACTCACCCCTGCAGGGAAACTGGAGGAAACTCTGGGGAACTGAGTATGGCTTTGTCTCGTCCAGTGGCAGAAAGAGTTGGGGTATTGAGGCCCCAGCAGTCATTGTTTGAGGCCTCCTCTCTAGTCTGTGAAGGTCTTTATGGAGGTGTGCAGAGCCCTCGGGCACAGATACAGATGAGGCAGTTGGAAGATGGCCAGGAAACACTTAGAGGTCCAGGGCACATGGGCAGGAACAGCATCTGCCACAGGTGACATTTGGGTAAGACCTGAAGGAGGTGAGGAAGGGTGCCACGGGGATATCTGGGGAGAATCACTGCAGACCAACAGCCCATGTGGAGACTGAGGTGGGAGCAGGACCACTCTTGTGTTCAAGCAGATATTGCAGTACTGCATTTGGAGCATCTAAGAACATTCTCATGTAGGCCTGCTCCCTGTAATCTGTAGGGCAAAGATGCCCAACATGGGGCCAAATATGGCTTTTTTTCCCCACCCCAAGCTAGACCAGAAAGGGCCATCCCCTCTCTGCCACTTGCAACACATGAGAGTTGCTGCCTGTCATCAATAATTCCTTAGACAAGGTCTTTGCTGAATCCCAGGCACCTTGGGACAAAATAGTGATCCATGCAGATGCCTCCCTGCCTTTGTGGAGCCCACATGCATGTAAATGAAGTTGATTCTATTTAATTCCCATAAAAGGGCTTCAAGAAACTGGGGCATTATGGAGACTTGCGGACAAAGAGACCACAGATGTGATCTAGTCTCACTAGGTACTTGGTTGCCCTCTGAGTCCTGTCCACTTCTTGGGGGCAAGGAAGAAGCCTTCTAGATTCATCCTTGTCTTTAGCAGAAAATCCATGAGGCCTCTATCCTCTGACGCTTCGCCTGACAAACATTGCCGGCAACCTCCGAGCCACACGCTGGGCTTGGAGATAAGGACATAACTGTGAACAAAAAACCCTGATCCCATGGAGGATCCAGTCTAATGGAATTGAGGAGCTGAACCTGGAAAAACTTGGATGTGCTGAATGTCGAACATTTGAGGGCAGCACTGAGGCTGGACATAATTATTAAAGAAAAAGGCAACAGCCGTACCTAACATCAGTTGACAGTAACTATGGGCTTAGCATTTTTATGTCGTGTCTGAGTTCTTACAACCACCTTGTGAAATGGGTACTTCTATGAAATGCATGGCACAGGTAAAGAAACAGAGGCTCAGGGAGCTTCGGCAAGATGTCCAAAGTCAAGCAGCTAGAAAGTGGCTGGGCCTGGAACTAGGGTCCCCCAGGTTCCAGAGGCAATACACTTCATCAGCACCACACTGTAACTTCAATTTATTCCACAAAACATTGACTGCATCATTGAGGCACGAATTCTGGAGTCACCAACATACTGAAAAGCACGTCAGTAAAACCATTTCGTGGCTAGAAGGCAATGTCCTTAGAGCACCTTGGGAGTTTGTAGAGGCCTCTCGGAGGCAAATGGGAAGGCGGTGTGGGGGAAGTCTGGCGCTCCGCGGGGAAAGTGACAAGAAGGCAAAGTAGGTGGCACTCGGAGGGACTTAGCTGAATTCTGAGCTCAATTGTACTCAGCCAACCAAATATTGTTTCCAATGAATACGTGGCAGTCAGCATCGTTAGCTACGAGAGTACCATTCTCACACTGGCTATTGAGCTTGACATTACATAATAAATGAGAACCTTTCCTTCTACAATGCTCGCACAGGGAAAGAGTGAGTCAACAAGGTGAGAGATTAAACTACTAGGCACAAGATTAATGTTGGGCCCTCTGCAGCTAAATCAACACTGCTACCCTGGGAGCGCACTGCTGAGTTCCCAGAGCGAGAAGCAGAGGCACGCAAGAGATGCAGGAGGAGGCCAAACGTTCCTTAAATCCGCAGTGTGGCCTAAAATCTCCCTCCCCCAGTCTTGAGGGACGGAACAGCCAAGACCTGGCTTGGCTGGCTTAGACCTTTAGATCTTGGCCAGATTGCTTGTTGATCTCAGTTTGCTTTTTATAAGAGGAGTATTTCCCTGTGGTTAAGAGCCCAGACTCTGAAACCAGGTGCCCTGGGTGTGAAACCCTCCTCTGCCACTGCTAGCTAGTGACCTTGGGCAAGCTATTTAACACTCTTGTGCCTCGGGCTTCTCAATCATCAAGTGGGGGCAGTTGTGATGCCTGGTTATTGGGGTGGTAGCGTGAGTTTATTATGTGTCTGGTAAATAGTAGTGTTCAAAATTTTCAGTCATCATTATCTATCATAATATTCCAATGTGAAATTAAAAACCTATCTAGGCCAGGAGCAGTGGTTCATGCCTATAATCCCAGTGCTTGACCCAGGAGGCCAAGACAGGAGAATCACTTGAGGCCAGGAGTTCAAGTCCGGCTTGGGAAACAGCAAGAAAGAGGCTCTGAAATCTCTACAAAAAAATAAAATAAAATTTAACTTAAAAATTATCACTTTCCCCCAGTAAATTTTAAAAAATTATGTGGGCGTGATGATGCATACTTGTAGTCCCAGAGACTTGGGAGGCTGAGGTAGGAGGTCGCTTGAGCCCAGGAGTTTACGGCTGCAGTGAGCTTTGATTACATCACTGCACTCCAGCCTGGGAAACAGAGTAAGACCCTGTCTCACACTCATGAGAAAAGAACAAATATAAAAAGACTTATGAAAGGTAGTCAGGTCAAGCCTAGCCACCTGGAGTGGACTGTTCATTCAAAATTGCAACTGACTCCAAGGGAAGCCCTGCAAATCAGAATGAATATAACCACCATCTTCTCCACACTCGGAGAGGGGGTCTCCAATGTTCATGTACATAGTTTTAAAACTAGGGGAATAATACAGGGACTCTGGTTAGAGACATCCCATCACCACCTCCCGTTCTAACTGAACTGAATCAGACCTGGGGAAGGTCATAGCTATACAATGCAAGGAGGAGGGCTAGAGGCCACATCTGTGCAACACACACTCACCTTTCTCACCACAAGGCTTACATGGGCAGTGGCTCCTTTGGCTGCTGGACTCCACTCACTGAATGCCTCTGACTGCTGTTTCTTGAATAAATGCCTCTTCAGGTTCTGCACTTTCTTTGGGTCACTTTTCCTGCTGGCTTCATGTTCCATGTCAAGGTGGCATTTGCTACAAGTGACACAATATCTAGGTCTTCCGGTTGGGTAATGTAAGATGGAGGGCTTTTATCTATGAGAATTTTCTAAGATTAAAGAGATAAAATTAACAGAGCAGATGTCATGCATTTGCAAGAATCATCCCAATATATCTTCTAATAACCCCAAGTCATAATTTTGACCATTCTAACCCAGCACATCCAGGAAAGAGGTTCTGAAATTACTCCCCCAGGAGAAGCTGCAGCAGAAATAGTCCACTAGCTCATGCTATCTGGAACAGTTGCCTTTTAACCACAAGGCCTATGTGGGTTACCCACATTGGAGAATGCCGATCCCAGCTACATTTCACCCTCGTGCTCAAGACAGTCAGTCTTGCCAGTCTTAGGGCAGTGGACTTCACTTCTTAGCACTAAATGCTTATGAAACCAAGGTCATGTGTTCAATCTCTGCTGTGTCCTGTTCCTAGCCCACTCAGCCCAGTTCAACAAAGCATTTGCTAAGCCCTGACCATGTGCCAGACTTTGGGCTGAACAGCAGAAATGCAAATATAAATATGGCACAGTTCCTGTCCTTGAAGAGATTAGAGTCTGGAGGGAGATGAGTACATGCACAGATTGTTTCTGTAAAATGTGATGAGGACAAAGTATTGTGACCACAGAGAAGGGACACTGGCTTCTCATCCTCGAGGTCCGTGCAGTTGGTGCTTGAGCTGGGTCTGTGCAGGTGTTGTACAGGCAGAGATGAGAGATGGGAAAGACAGTGAGAGCATTCCACCTTAGGGCCCAGCATGGGCAAAGGCAAGGAGCATGCAAAGGCATGGTTTGCTGGGGTAGCGGCATGAAACAAGCAATTCAGAATTACTGAGGCACAGAGCTCAAGGTGGGAAGGGGATAGGAAGAGAGGTGGACACAAAACTGCGAACCCATGGGTGGAGAATCTGGAGGAGACAAGGATTCAAGGATTTTGAGCAGGTGAGAATGAGTATTGGTAATCAGACCAATATTTTAACAGCTCTCGTAGGGTTGAGTGCTATACGAACCTGAGGAGAATGTTAGAAAAAGAAGGGTTAGTTCGTAAATCACTGCACTAATCAGATGAGAGGTGATGGAGGCCTCGATTGAAGGCAATGGCAGTAGGGACAGAGTGAAGCTTGAGAAGTCAAGAAATGCCATCCTTCATCTAGTTTAAGAAGCACCTTTATTTTTTTCTGATATCATAATACATGCAGTTAATGGGATGGTGTTGATTCTTATGTTTTGTTCAAAAAGTGGTAACTCAGCAGTGCACCTTCCAATCCAACCTTACAATGGCACCCCTTAAAATGGAGAGAATATCATAATCAGGAGTTGGCTTGACAGGGTTCTTCACTGGTCGGATGTGTATGCTAAGGGAAAAGAGGAGTACATGAACCAAGGATACTTACAATGACTTGCGGATTTCTGGCTTAGGTAAGATCATTCAATCAATGATGATCTATGGTCATTCAATCATAGATGCTTGAACAAGTTTTATGTTGGCTCAAATGCCCTTATTCCCTTTCCTCTCCTCAGCTGAACTTTCAAAACACTTTACTTGCCCTTCTTGAATGCCACTTATATCCTTATCATGCATAGAAATCCTTGGAGTGCCTGGTCCCACACTGGAACAGAGGCTCTTGAGGATAAAGGCTCTCTCTTCCTTGCATTTGCATTTTCCATGTCTTGTGTATAGGAGGCACAAAGTAAATTTTTGATGAGTGAATAAATGAATGAAGAAACTAAATGAGTGCATAAATTGGGGACCCCACCATCCTCTTCATCACTTCCATCACCACGCCCATCAAAGGACAAACCAGGTAAAGTAGGGGTGACTCAGTACAAACCCAAATTCACTTGTGGAACACTTAGGATATATAGATTGTTTAGGGACTAGAGGGTCAGGAACATCATCTTCATGTATAGAGACTCTATCTCATCATTCCTACAAAGTAAGACAACCTATAAAACTCTGCTTGCTCTATCCTTCATACACGTTTATTTATCTAACTTTGAATGAATGCCCATCTTCCAATGTCAGCTCAACTGGTGACCCAGCTCTCCAACATGTTGGTACAGCCTCTACATATCTGAGCATTTTCCCACCCTAAAATGAGATCTCTCTTCCTTACTCACCCAGGATTAGTTACCTTCATTCTGCTTAGAGAGACATTGGCTTCAGCCATTGCTTTTACTCAGGAGGGCAAAATTTCAATGGCAAACTTTATTACATTAAACATGGCAATCATACTAAATGCCTGAAGAACAAAAGAGAAGTATGAGGGTTTAGAAGGAGAAGTCACCTTGGCTCTAAACCATTATACACATGGGGATTAAACTTGCTGAGATTAGAAATGGTGGCATTGTCAGAATGCACAGAGGAACAATGCTTTCATTTCATGGTTCAGAAACCATGGGTTGGCTGGTTAGAAACAGCAGCATCTTAATCTAGTTTGCTTTTGGATTTTCACCAAAATGGTGGCAAGTATATCCCCTTGTCTCTGTTGATTCAGAAGGGAAAAGGCCTGAGGCAGGCCACTAACTGAATACACCTGGCAATCTCCATCTACACTGCATCCTCATTTGAACCTGGACTATTCACTTGAAGCCCATGCAGATGTCCTAAGGCACCCCCTGCTCTCAGTTCTTCGGAGGCATCTGACCCTTTGGAGCTAGAGCATCCATGTCCGTGCTACACACCACACCACAGCCTCAGGGATGGAGGTGAAAGTTCCCGGAGGGACCTGCTTGCCTCTGGGGGAAGCTGAAGGGTGACCCCGGCTCTCCTGTTCCCAAGGCCTGGCCTCCACCCTCTGCCTCCCCATGCACCACACAAGGCTAGATTTGAGAGCCTTTGGTCAACTGCAATTCCCTCCAAACCACCCCCGAAAAAAAATCACCTCTGTTCACTGGGGCCTTCCTTGCTGCACCCTGCCTAGTGAGTGGTTAATATTCTATAGCTCAATGAAAACAAGCCTTCTCCCTTCAGTTGGTGCTCTCCAATTTCATCTTCTCATCTGTCCGACTTGTAATTAGCAGCCTCTCCCTTCCCACTCATTTAAGAAATTAATAATACAACTTTCTTCATCAAATCCTAAGTGATCCTGCCTGCTGTTAAATGGGCCCCATGGACGGGGCCCCAGCTTCAACTAATCCTAGTCCCTTCATTAAGAGGTTGATGAAGGATGCTTCCATCACATCTGGTCCTAAATACATCGTCAAAGGAAACTCAGCTCTTCTAGATCCCAAAGGAATCTAGAAGATTCCTTGGCTCAGGAAGCCCAGGCCTGGCTGACAGAGCACATAGGTTGCCTGATATGACAGAGTACCCTGGGGCTGACCTACTCCTGACATGACCCTAGCCGAGGAAGTGACTGCCATCAATTTTGACTCCAAAGGACCCAGAGCTTTGCATTCAGGAAATTTGGTTTTGGTCTAGATTCCCCTAAAACATCACGTTCAAAAATATGAACTGCATGTGCTCAATTTGGTTTCAAATTCATTTGCTTGATATGTTACTGGAGAAAAAAGAAAATAGGTTTCTTTTTTTTTTTTTTTTGGTCTGGGATCAGAGAAAGCCACGATAATTGGGCAGTGTTGCATAGAGCCTTGGTGTATCCTTGCCATTCAGTCTGGCTTTGGGCTCACAGCTGGACTGAAGGCCCTAGAGCAAGTGAGAGTCAACTGTGCGTGAGAGGTTGCCTGCTGAAGAACCAGAGAAAATAAAAGCAACTCACCAATAAATACAGGGAAGTCATGGGATTAAACAACACAGGGCAGTCATGGGCTCCACAAAGGATGGCTTAGCAAGACCATTCTGGCTTTGCAAACTTCACCTCCTTCCTCCCCCAGTGAGGTCCCTGATTTTAGGTGCAATTCTTCCTCTACACACTTACCCATACTGGCTTATTTCCTTCTCTCTCTCTCTCTCTCATTTTGTTTCTTGCCTTGTTGACTTTTCTCCAACTACCTGGTTTAATGCTTAGCTGTTTTTGTTCTTTATTTAAGCCAGGAATCATTTTCCCTCTAGCTCAGCATTTCTTTATCTTTGGATGTTGAGGCTCTTTGTAAAGAACTTGAATATCTCACATTCATCCCAATTTTCCCTCTAAGGCTTTCAATCCTCATTTGCCTGGCCCAGATGAGAATCAGGCTAATAAGGATAGCTAATACTTATATAGCACCTAAGAGCCTAAGATGGTTCTACATGCTTTATACAAAATAACTGATTCAGTCCTCACAATAGCGCTGATTGTGGCTATCATCGTCCCATTTACAGACAACAAAACTGAGGCCAGAGAGGCTTAATGATTTGCTATAAGTCATAGCTAGTAAAGAGCAGAGTCTGGATTTAAACAAGGCAGACCAGGTTCCTAAACCCAGACTCTGAGCCCAACAGCACCGCCTCTCCTAATAACTACACCTCCTCCCTCTGAGAAAATTTTCTAAGCTCCCCTTCTTGTAGTGTAAATAAATAAAATAGCCAATTGCTTGTTTGGTTTCCATTTCTTTTTTTTTTTTTCACACTTAAAATTGCATTCCAACATTAACTATGGACCCTGCCTAGCCAAGGACTTGGGAAGAATTGCTGTCAGGCTCTCCTGGACCCCTTGTCAACCCACGCACTTGTTTTTAAAAGCTGGAGGTGGCTGGGTACAGTGGCTCATGCCTGTATTCCCAGCACTTTGGGAGGCTGAGGCAGGCAGATCATCTGAGGTTGGGAGTTCGAGACAAGCCTGGCCAACATGGTGAAACCCCTGTCTCTACTAAAAATACAAAAAGTAGCCAGGTGTGGTGGTGTGCACCTGTAATCCCAGCTACTTGGGAGGCAGAGGCAGGAGAACTACTTGAACCGGGAGGCAGAGGTTGCAGTGAGTCGACACTGCACCATTGCACTCCAGCCTGGCGACAGAATGAGACCCTGTCTCAGAAAAAAAAAAAAAAAAAGATTGGAGTTGAAGTCACATCCTGTGGCCTGCCATGATTGGATGATGTTCCTAATTCCTGTATTGAGCGAAGGTAGGGAGGGGCTTCACACCTGGGACTTGCAGGGGTCAGGGTGCAAAATAGGCCTGATCCTGAGCCAGCTCTTATCACGGGTGCGACGAGCTTGCATCTCCGGAGGATGTGGCGGAGAATGTCAGCACGATGGCTATGGAGGACATGAAGGGAGCCAGAGCACAATTTCCGCTTTGGACAAATCCAGCTTTTTCCAGTAATTTTTCTTTCCCTTCTTTTTATGTCTGCAAAATAGAAAACAGTCCAAGGTGGTCTCATTTTGCCTGTCAAATGCTAGCATTATGAAATGTATTAGCATTACGCTGTCCTCTTTCAAATGAGTGCTCACGAGTCCTGTTGTGAAGTGTAAATGAGAGAAACCACAGAAAGTCCTGGGCACAAACCCAGCAGGTACTCGGAGCTCGGTACCTATCAGCTGCTGTAATTGGATGGTGTCCAATGCCCCTTCCAGTCCTGACACTCTGTGTCAGGAGTCATAAACTTAGATGCCTACAGGGGCCAGGCAAGTACCGTCAACAACGGGAGTGGGAACGGGGAGGGAAGACCAGAGTGGGGCTCTGGAGCGCAGCGGTAATGGAGAGGAGAAGCAAAGGGGCAGCCCCTTCTCAGGGCAGGGGAGGCTGGCGCTACCATGAAATACATCAGGGACCTCTCCTAGGAGCCTGCTCCCCACCAATTGCAAGCACTGAAACAAAGGAAAATCTTGAGTTCCTTCAAGGGAAATTCCAGGAACCCAGCTAACCCTGAGAAGTCAATGAGCAACTTGATAAGCAAGAAGGTAATAGCCTGAAACAATAGCCAAGTTAGAGTCACAAAATTGTTTGGTTACCCTACAGAAACTAAAGATTCTGTCTTAACATATGTCTCTGAGTTGTGTTTCAGAAACCCGGACCCCCAGCCAATGGATCCGCTGGTACACAGACCTCAGACAAGGGGGAGCTGAGGACAGAGCTCTCACTGCAGTTTCGGTTCTAAATTTCTTCCTAAGGAACCTGAACAAGATCACGCCCACAGACCGGATCCAACACTCTTTTCTGCTAACTCCAAATCTTTAGACAAAGCTTCCCTTCCTTAACCAGGTACATATCAGAAAATCTTTAAATCTACCCATGATTTATAGGCTGCCTGCTTCAAGATATCCCACCCTTTTAGGCCAAACCAACATATAACCTCCACATACTGAGTTACACTTTTGCCTCTAATTTTGCTTTTCTGTAATGTACCCCTGCCTTTAAAAACTCTCGCTTGCAAGCCACTGGGGAGGCCAGGTCTTAAGCATGAGCGGCCTGATTGTCCTTGCTCGGCTCGCGGCAAATAAATGCCCTCATTTCTCCGGCGACAAAACCTCTGTGGATATTTGGCCCTACTGTGCCAGATGAGCAGACCCCAGTTTGGTCCAGTAACAACCAGACCATCAACAATTTCGAAGTCTGAGGTCCAGAGTTTTATTTATGTATTTATTTTTAAGACAGGGTATTGCTTCATCCCCCAGGCCAGAGCTCACTGCAGCCTCAAACTCCCGGACTCAAACAATCCTCCCACCTCAGCATCCTGAGTACCTAAGACCACAGGCACACACCACCACATCCAGATAATTTTTTTAAAATGTTTTTGCAGAGATGGGCTCTCCCTATGTTACCCAGGCTGGTCTTGAATATTTGGGTTCAAGCAATCCTCCCATGAGGTCCATATTTTTGTAAGACATCTCCCTAATTTTAAATATTGGGAACTAATTGAAATAACATTTTTTAAAACTGTACTGTAGGGGAGAAAGAAAACACATATGCTGGCCTGAAGGCACCTGCCTGGAGTCCCAAGAATAGCCACAAAAACTCAAGAGCATTCTCCCTTTCCTAAGTCCAGAATATGTCCACCTCTCTGCAATGCTCACAAATTACATTCAAGCCTCCTTCCCTGCTGTTTCTTGTCCTCAACCCCAATTCCAGCCTCCTCTGCAAAAGCCCTTTCACATCTACACGGGATAGCCATAGATGTTCTAACAGAGTGATCACTAAGTGCCAGGTGCTCTGCTCAACTCTTCACAGGCGCTTTCTCATTAGATCATCCTCACCGCTGTGTGATGAGAGGCTATTACTTTATGCCTTTTTGACAGGAGAGCAAACTATCCTTGCAGGTTTAGTAACTTGCCTTTTCAGTGATCGGGACAGAATTGGAGCCCACTTCTCCTGGGATCCAAGCTCTGCTATCCAGGTACCCTTCCCCAAAAGAACATCCAGCACCCCCTTGTCCCTAAGAGCACCCTCTTATCTCCACCTCCAGGCGTCTGCTCCTCCCTGAGGGGGTTTCCCCAGTTCTCTGTGCACCCCGAGCCTTTCTGTCCCTTTGGCCTTCCTGAAAGCCACCTCTGCCAGGAAGCTTTTCCCAATCTCCCCCAATCTAGTGTGCTCCCCTGCAGAGCGTCTCTGTTTCTCTTGTGGCACTTTCCCTACCTTCCCCCACAGAACAACATGAATTCATGTGTTCACTCAGTCAAGATATTCGAACCTGATGTCTACTATATGCCTGTGGCTGGAGAATAGAGGAGTGAAAAGGGTCTGGCCCTCTTCCAGTGGAGGAGACAGAAAATAAAGAAATAAACAATTAAATAACTGCAAATCGTGTTGGGTGATCTGAAACACATGAGCAGGATGAAGTGATTGAGAGGTAGGGCATGGATCTGCTTGGCACTGCGGTCCAAAAGTCCTCTCTGGATGTTGAGAAGAGACCTAAAGTCGAGACAAAGCTACCGTAAACATCCAGCAGGAGTGCAGTCCAGGCAAAGGGAACAGCGAGTGCAAGGATCCCGAAGCCTGAATGAGCGTGCTATGTGGCTCTAGAAACAGACTAAAGCAGACACCACTAGAGCTGAGTTACTGAAGCTTAGGGTAAATGTGATGATGTCAGAGAGGGCACCAGGGGCCAGATTGTGTTGGACCTAATAGGTCATATGGAAGAATTTGGATTCCCTTCCAAAGACCTACCTTTGAATCATCCAAGTGTAATAAGAAGCCACTATTTTCCAGCAGAGGAGGAAGAGGATCTGATTGACATTTTTTAAAGGTCACTCTGGCTGTTGAGTGCACAGTGGATTTCAGGAGAGAGGGGGAAGGCAGGGGGAGTGCCTAGAGGCCTTGCCGTAGTCCAGGAGGGAGAGGATATTGGCTTGGACTGGGTGGGAGTGGAATGGAGAGAAGCAGATGGCTTCCGGATATACTATGAAGGTAGAGCCAACAAACTCGTGGCTATTTTTGAGCTAAGTTATCTCATCCTCCCTTATTCGTAAAAGCAGAAACCCTTTTCCATTTCATCTGTGTAGCTCCCATGGCCTTGCACACAGTAGGAACTTGATATATATTTATTGAACTAAATTGACGAGTTAAATTGAGTTAAGTTGAATTAAATCAAATGGAATCAACTTTAATCAAATCAAATTAAATTGCACTGAAGTGAACTCAGGAGTGTGAGGATGTGTTTTTGGGTCTACTAGTGCTGCTAGGGTCCTAACCTGGGGCACTTCCTTTGGCCAGCTCAGAAGCAGATTCTCTACAGCCACTCCCTAGAGTACAGATACACAGCTTGGGCCCAATTCCATGCTGGTGCTAAAACGTAATTGTACATCTAGAGAATCAATTGTGACGGTGGTCCAGATCATTAACTGGTGAACCACCTGAGTCTATGTCAGCAATTATGTTAATGTCCCTGCAATTAAATTTGCATTTATATTTGATCAAAATAGATTCTATATCAACTTTAAAAAACAAAACTACATGTGCATCTTCTCATATCTGTCCAAGGAATGTTGAGTCAGTGGACCATTCAAACACAAGGACGTTGCTGCAGGTGAAGAGGTCTGTGTAACCCTGGGTGTGTGAGAGCATGTGTGTATACAAGTCTTCTAAGTCAAGGAAATAGCTGGAGACAGCTTTTTACCTGCTCACTGTTTTAGTGGATTATTTTTATTAAAGGTAACTCGCCAGGACCAGGATCCACATGTCCCAGGAAAGAGAAACCATATGTCACTCACCCTTGGGTTCACCAGAACAGATGCCTGGCTCTATTATTAAATCTCCATAATCCTTCGAAAAATCCTTTGACCTGCAGAGCAGCTCAGAGTGTCCCCTCAGCCTCCTTCTGGAACACCTGGCCCTGGGAACCTTAAGAACCCCTTAGAAGAGCATATTCTACAAGATAAGTGGTTTTTAAAGCAGCTATTTCTGTCCTACCTTGGATAGTGTTGGTAAAAGATTTCTCCCAGGCATACATTTTGATTGCTTGATGCTGATCAGAAACTCATTCATTGTCTGAACTCGCTTGTCTGCCACCAAAATTGCTGACCTTCGGAAAGCTGAATTGAGCTTGGCCATAAACATCTGAAATCAAGGTACAAACACTGTTTTCAGAGAGAACTGCTGAGTTGCACCTGGCCTAAAAATCCAGAGATGGGAGTGTAAGTGCCAGGAAAAGTTCTAAAGGAAGTTGGCTTGAGATTCTCAGCCAAGTCTTTCCCTCCCTTGAGTTGTGGCTGCTGATGCTGTCTGAGTGGGGTCAGGCAGGTCATATAAAGGCATGAATTGCAGGACTAAGGGGAGTGCTGCGGGCTTTGACAAATTGAAGAAGCATTCCCCTTCCTGGAGCATTCAAATTCAAGTTTTGTAAAAAACTTCACTGTGGCTAGGTGCAGTGTTTTGTACCTGTAATCCCAGCTACTCAGGAGGCTGAGGCAGGAGGATGGGTTGAGCCCAGGAGTTCAAGACCAGCCTGGGCAACAAAGTGAGACCCAATCTCTACAATATTTTTTTTTTAATTAGCCAGGTACAGTGACATGCATCCGTAGTCCCAGCTAGTTGGGAGGACTGAGGCAGGAAGATTGCTTGAGACCAGGACATTGAGGTTGCAATGAGCTATGATTGCACTACTGCACTCCAGCCTGGGTGACAGCTCTGTCACCAAACAAAAGCAAAAACAAAACTACTCTGTTCCAAAGGAAGTAAATCTGTGAGTACAAAATGGGGCACAAGCTTCAGGTCCATGCGCCAGAAACGCAGCCTTCTACCCAATTCAGTGAAAGTGTGTGAAATGCAAATATAAAATAGCTAGAAGTGCAAAAGCCTGTCGTTACCTGAATAACTATGCATAGGACATACATGGTTATTGCTGTGAGAGCTGTGGGCCCTGGAATGAAAAAGGCATCCTGCACAAAAGGCCATTAGCATCAGGATGGTGGCTGGCAAGAGACAAAACAAGGCAGCTTCAAATAAGGAATAGCTATTGCTTGACAGTATATCGAGCACCTGGAAAGAAAAGTGCATGGGTTCAGGTTTGGAAGAGTCAGTCAAACATTTCTTCAACTGAAGACTTTCAGCCTGGCTGAGGGGTTCTAGGCTGTGAGGCAGGAAGGGGTCACTGAGGACCAATATGATGAGTTTTATGGGTTCTGGTACGATTTTGGAGAGGCCGGTCTTTTAAGGCTGAGAATCTCAATGCAGAAAGACTTGAAGCATAATGTTACCATCTAGTAGCATAATGGAGTTTCACCCCTGCTCCCGCTTTAGAGTTGTCGGCCCCTAAGAAGCGAAAGAAGTCGCTTCTCTGGGAACTCAGTGGTCAAGGCATTAGCCTCCAGCAGCTCCCGGCCAAATAAAAAGCCACTTCCTTTCTCCGTTCGTGTTCGAGAGGTTTGTCCCGCGCCAATCCTGCTACACGGATGAATTCTTAAAGGCAGCCAACTCCACCTGAAAAGCACCCCTTCTTCTGTTCTTCCTCCTACCACCTGTCTGAAGTGTGGCTGGGATGGCTGGGTCTCTGGCATGTCCTTTTGAACCATTATGAATGCCCTGTACAAAGACAGCGATGAAGAAAGGCAGAATGATCCGGAATCTCCTGTGCCAACCCTGCATTGTTCCCTTCTAGATTCCTTTTACATAGGGTGAAATTCATTCCTTTTGTTTAATCCACTTTATTTTGGGTTTGCTATATGCAACTGAATCTAATCATAATTAAATGCTTTAAGCTTGCTAAAAGAGCAACTGTAAGAAAGAAGCAAGTCTTTTATCTTACCCCACACCACCTGGGGTTCCCTTGATTAGGGAGGGTGTGTGTGTGTTTGATAAGCGGTAAGAATTTTATTGCCAAGGATTAAGAGCTTAAGAAAACGTCAACTCCGAAGTCCAACAGACACGGTCTTCATTGTGGCTTTGGCATCCCCTACGCTAACAGTTGGGATTATTGGAGCCATCAGTCCATCCATTTTATTAAATGCCTATAGTGTGCTCAGTACTGCTCCACTGTTCCCATTGACCATCGAAGCAATTGGATGAAGTCCCCCTGAGCCCTGTTCCAGCTGGAACTAGGAAGCCTCTCCAAATTCTCCAGCCTGAACGGAGCCCTCCTCTCTCTGAACTCCTCTGGTGCTTTGTGTCTCCAGCACCTCACTTAGCCAGGAGTTGGGACACGACGGACAGGTCATAGTCAAACAAAGGGAAGGCAGGTGCTCTGTCCAGGACCCAGATCTCACACGCGCTCAAACCACTCAGGACTCCTTTTCTAGGCCAGCTTACCTCACCAACAGAGATGTGTGTCAATGTCTTGAGGGACACCAGGTTTTCGAAAACCGGGGTGGAGAGCACCACCTCCAACCAGACAGCCGTGCGGTAGTTGATGGCCTAGGCAAAAGCTGAAAGAAGCCTTTGGTAAACTCAGTGGCAACAAGGGCTATACACAGGCCACTGACAACCCAGACTTTTTCAGATGTTCTCTCAGTCAGCTGGAGGGTTTTGTGAATGAAAACTGGCTGTAAAATAGTGCGATGGGGAGAGGAGAGGGCCACTGAGGGCTGAGGCTGGCATAGAAGGCCTCAGATCATGGCAGCAAGCTGACTTTAAGAGGCAAACTTTTTAATTAATTTTGGTGGCTGCTGCTGTGCTTGACAAGGATTAGCTTTATGAAAATTCGCCCCCAAGGAGCGCAAAGATAATCACAATGCACTAAACCCACCAGCTGGTAGAGAAAGTAACTAATGACATTCTGTGCCAGGCTGGAGACCTAGCAGGCAAAGCAGAAGAAGGGCCACCCCTCTCACTGGCCCTATGGTTTCTGTGATGATGCACGTGATATTGGCCACGATGTTCATCAACAAGCGAGTCCTCTGGAATTTCCAGACCATATGGCCCAAAGAGGCCTTCTCAGTACCTATCCTTTCAACCCAAAGGACTAGAAATCTGTGATGAAAAAACAGGAAGCATAAAAGGGAATGGCACCTCCATGTGCTGTTTGAAGCTACTCTGTTGGGCATGGTCTTGCAAAGATGCTCAGCACAGCCCTCCTTCCTGGCAGTGGTGCCTTCCAGCACTAGCTCTGCTTTCTGCTTTTCCTGACTTGGGAAGGGCAGAGGGTAATGCCTAGACACAAGCTGGTATGAGTGTGGCATCTGGGTCCTTGCCAGCCCTTCTTTTCCTCTGCCTATCACCCATCTCTGCCACAGTATCAGCTCTTATAAGAAGAAAGAGGCAACAGAGAGGTCAAGAGAAAAATCTTCTCAGCGCAGCGAGGACATTGTTCATTTCAAAGATCTGGAAGAAGGCCAGAGAGACAGGAGTGTGGTGGGCAAAGGGGAGGGGCTGTCGGGACAGTGGGAAGTAAGGCAGAAACTCTTGGGACCTTGGGGAACTTCATGGGACCTAGGGAAAACCTCAAAGGCCTTCCTTCATTCCAAGGGCAAAGGAAGCCATTACAGATTTTTAAACCAATGTGACAAGATCATTTTGCACATCTAAAAGATCAATTGGCTGCTATGAAAGTGATGGATGACGGCGTGAGACCACAGCAGGAGATTGTCAGCCTCCAGGTGAGAGGTGGCAGTGGAATTAAAGAAAAGTGGATGGAGAGCGACAACAGGGCTTACTGATGAATGAGATGTGGCAGGAAAAGTGGAGGAGGTTCAAGGATGGACCCCAGTTTTCTGGCTTGGCCAACTGTGTGAACAGAGTTTATAGAGACGGAGATGAGGAAAAGCAGAAGAGGAGAGGAATAGTGTCAGGTTGGGGCCCTGGATCAAGAATAGGGCCAGCTTTAGACAGGAGATGCTCATGAGGCACCTAAGTGCAGTTGTCCCATCGGATGCTGGGTACGCAGTTTCAGAGTCTGGAAAGGGGGAGTGGCCTGGAGACAGACATGGACATGCTACTGCGGGAGTCAGCGTGTGTTTGGTGTTTAAGCCTTTGAAGTGGAGGGGTCCCCTAGGAGCATAACGCAACATGGGAGAGACAAGGATGTAAGTGGATACTGGGTAAATGGGAGGAAACATTAAGAACAGATGGAGAATACCGGCCAGAGAGGATGGAAGAGAGCCGGCATACCGCAGACGCCACTCCAGTCCCTTTCCCTCAGTGCTCCCCGGCAACTTTCTTCAGGCGGTAGATTTTAGAGTTTACCACTAGCTGAGATTTCTTCGGGGCACAGATGAGGAGAAGCACAATTCTAGAAGCAATTAGGAGGCATGACTAACGCTCCCAGGACTTCTCCATTCTTTCTATTATATAGGTAATGAGAACCACAGAGTTCAATGTAGCTGCTGGAAAAAATGAACTTGATGTCTTTGTCCTAACATGGAAAAGCCTTCATAAACTCTTAACTGAAAAGAGAAATCTGATCAACAGTTATGTAGTATGCTTCATTTCTGTTTACATTAATATAAAACATGACCTGTGAGTGAGGAGTAAGAAGAGGTATTGATCTGAAGAAGACGATGGCAGCCCAGGGTGTGTTTAACCAGAGAAGGAAAATTCTGGACGGAGCCAGGCTGACATTTTCACAGTGCTGACCTCCAGGGAGTATAGCAGCAGTGTGGGAGAGATACTTCTATGGCTTAAACTTCCGCTGCTTCCACATTTTTATAATGAATATGAATTAGGCTGGACAGATGACATTTACATTTTTACAGGTTAAAATTGTCAAATATTGGCAGTTTCATTAGAATCAATCTAAATATATTTTGGTTTTTTTTCTTTGTTTGTTTGTTTGTTTGTTTGTTTTGAGACGGAGTTTCGCTGTTGCTGCCCAGACTGGAGTGCAATGGCACGATCTCGGCTCACCGCAACCTCCGCCTCCTGGGTTCAAGCAATTCTCCTGCCTCAGCCTCCCGAGTAGCTGGGACTACAGGCACGCACCATCGTGCCCAGCTAATTTTTGTATTTTCAGTAGAGGCGAGGTTTCACCTTGTTGACCAGGATGGTCTCGATCTCTTGACCTCGTGATCCACCCGCCTCGGCCTCCCAAAGTGCTGGGATTACAGGCTTGAGCCACCGCGCCCAGCCTTAAATATATTTTGTAATATAAAAGTCCAATAATGATTTTTTAAAGTAAAACAAAACCTGATGCCTAAAGCTGCATGCTCGTCAGGTGGAGTCTGACCAGCACAGAGCAAAGTGAGATTCCAGTCACCTCTGTCCTGATGCAGTACCCCTGCAAACCAGCTGCAGCCCAGCCAGAAGGGTCCTGAGCCTTATTAGGCCATAGCCCTCCAATGAATCCCCTCTCCTCGCTAATGCCAGCTAATTCCCATCTCCCCATAACCCGAGCCAAGAAGTTCATGCAGTCCAGTCCAAGTCTCAGAGAAGAGTTACCAGCAGCCATGGGTGTCATTTTCCACATTGGGAAAATTGTGGAGCACACAACTAGGGAGCACACAAAAGAGCACACAAAAGATACAGGACACTTCCCTAGTGTGGGCTTCTCTCCTGAGGTAACTGATAGGGTTTGGCTGTCTCCCCACCCAAATCTCATCTTGAATTATAGCTCCCATAATCCCCCCTGTCATGGGAGGGACCCCATGGGAGGTAATTGAATCATGGGGGCAGGTTTTCCTGTGCTGTTCTTGTGGTAGTAAGCCTCATGACATCTGATGGTTTTATAAAGGGCAGTTCCCCTGCACATGCTCTCTTGCCTGCCACCATGTAAGATGTGCCTTTATTCCTCCTTCGCCTTCCACCATGATTATGAGGCCTCCCCAGTCACATGGAACTGTGACTCCATTAAACCTCTTTTTCTTTATAAATTACCCAGTCTCGGGTATTTCTTCATAGCAGTATGAAACTGTACTAATACAGTGACCCAAGCAAATCCTGGTACCTTTGGACATTGTGGTCGGATGAGTCATATGTTGACAACAGGGGCAGAGTGTCCACAATCCGCTTTTGCCAGTAGCTTTTCTTCACCACCAGTGTGAACCAGGGAAATGTGGTGAAGGAGAGCAGCCCCACATTATCTACTGGGTTGGGTGCCAACCTGCAGACAAACAAGACACTCAGTGTTCCCCACATTGGGGTCGTTGCCCCAACTCTCTCTGGCTTGAACTTGTATCTACAGTAACAACCACAGTGGCACTCAGAAGCTGTGAATTGCATTCATTATGTTCATTAGCCTTTTGAGCAGTGATGTGCTGGGGCCAGCTGGTGAGAGCCAAAATGTTAAATTTTCGGGAATTTGCTATGTTGCCTAGTAGAATCAGGCCCCTCTGCTCATAGCAGTGACACTGAGGCCACATGGGCACTTCTCAAATCAGCTGTTTATAAATAATCACTTCTCAAGTAACTATCTGCCTCCAAGTTCTTGAACGAGGCCCTATAAGATATTCCATGTGGAATATCTTACTACTCCCTGGACAAGCTGTTTATTCCTCCTGCTTTTTAGTTTTTGTATTTACTGCTGCCACAACCTGGAACCATCTAGTATCCCTTTCTTCACTTGACCAATTTCTGCTCACATTTCCTTTTCTAGGAAAACTTTCCACATACTTTTTCATTTCCCCAAACAAACTGTTGGCTTCATGTTTGTCTTGTTCAAAGCTGTATTTCCAATACCTAGCACAGTCCCTGGTACATAGTAGATGTTTAATAAGTATTTATTGAATGAATGAATAATAATAAGTATGGGAGACATCTAAGATGAGCTCCTCCCCTACAGAAAGTAAAAAATAAGCACATAGTAACACACAGCAAAATATAATTATTTTCAAATAAAGTATGGAATGATACACAAATAACAAAGTATAAATTGTAACATTGTGTTAGCCCTAGAAAACCACTTTTTAAAAAGGATTAAAGCTAAGAAGTCAGTCAAGGAAATAAAATAAAACATTAATAGTAGCTTAACCCCCACCCCCCAAAACAGATAGGCAAAAAGGAACTGAAGAATAAAAAACAAAAGGAATAAATAGAAGACAAATATTAATAGCAAGTCAATAGACTTAAACCCACCATATCAATAATTACATTAAATATAAATGAACTAAAGATTTCAATTAAAAAACAAAGATTGTCAGACTGAATATAAAAACAACATCTGCTGGGTACCAGATGTGTATTTCAAATATAAAGACACGAATAAGCTAAAAGTAACAAGGTGAAAAAGGAATACCATGTTAACAGTAGAAAGTACATACAGATATTTATATATTTATGATCTTAGGATAGGGAAGAATTTTTTAAAGCAAATTTTTAAAAAATGTCTTAAACCAAAATCTTGATAAATTCTAGTACATTGAAATTACAGATGTCCATTAATCAGAAGACATAATTTGTAAGAGAAACAACACACTGGTACAGATGTGACCCACTTAACTGTAAAGAACTAGTATGCAGAATTTATTCAGAATTCTCAGCCAGGCGCGGTGGCTCACGCCTGTAATCCTAGCACTTTGGGAGGCCGAGGCAGGTGGATCACGAAGTCAAGAGATCAAGACCATCCTGGTCAACACGGTGAAACCCCGTCTCTACTAAAAATACAAAAAATCAGCTGGGCCTGGTGGCGCGTGCCTGTAATCCCAGCTACTCGGGAGGCTGAGGCAGGAGAATTGCCTGAACCCAGGAGGCGGAGGTTGCGGTGAGCCGAGATCGCGCCATTGCACTCCAGCCTGGGTAACAAGAGCAAAACTCCTAAAAAAAAAAAAAAAAAGAATTCTCAATATATTAATAACAGAAGAACAAACAATTAGAGAAACCAGCAAAAGACAATTGACGAATGATCCAAATAAACACCAAAATACACCAAATCTCTGAGTATCAGAAAAATATGAATGAAAACTACAATCACAGTAATAGCCATTCCTCATTCTTCAAACAGGCATTATTTAAAAGTCTAAAAATTGCAAGTCTTGGCATATGTATGGAGCACTGCAGCTCTTAAGCCCTCCTGGTGGGAATATGAATTGTATAACTAATTTGTAAAGCAATTTGGTATTATCTGGTCAAGTTGAAGATCGTCTTACTAACATAGGCAGCAATTATCCTTCTTAATTATATAAGCCCTGGAGAAATCCTGCCTGTTCAAGCAGTCAGATACAGAGCGGCCACTAACTTTGCAGGCTGTCTTCCATTCTCCTCCAAATTTCCCCCTGCCTCTGCTAGCCTCTCTTCTCTCATACTGGTGTCAACACTGAAGTTCAATCTAGGAAAAAACAAGGAAACAATGCACAGAGGATGGAATCTCATACAAAATTTTGTGGCCCTTTATAAGGAATATTTGCAGTGTCTGTTTACAATATCTTAAACATCCATGAATAGGCAAATGGATGAATAAACTGCATAAAATGAGTATGGCACATTACTATTCAGTAGTAAAAATGAATAAACTAAGTCTACATATCAAACTATGTGTATATCTCATATGATAAATTGAGAGCAGGAAAAAACTGCAGAAAGATACATACACTTTGATACCATTTGTAAGTTCACAAACTTACAAAATATACAATATACAATTCATGTACTTGTAATATATAATAATATATTTTATTTACTAATGACTGTATTGGTAGTAAAATTTTATTTCTCCAAGTACTTGAAATTCCTTCTATTAGAGAATCGTATTAGAACAAAGATCTGGGCATTAGGTAAATTCTGTTATTGGGGTGTTGTTGCTTGCAGGCTCTCTCAGCTGACAAAGCAAGGAAATATATGTATGCATATTAACTAGTGCATAAACACATATCTATAAATAGTTCTATATGTAACCATCCGTATCTATTTTAAGCTAACAGTGAGTTCATGCTGGCTCTCAAACTTGAATCCATTACCATAATTATCATAATTCCAGCCTCTTCCCCTTCTTATCTGTAAGCTTCAATTTTAAAAGTGAGAAGCCTGGCTCTCACCATCCACCATGTGTTTACATAACTGTTCAATTAAGTGTACATGTATAGCAGTATCAGAATTGTCAACCCATATCCCTGTGAGAAACAACTTAATCAACTAGAATGCGATGCTTCCAAGAGTACGGTACCGTATGGAAAAGGAAAAAAAAACAAAACAGCAACTCTACAGTAGAGAAGCCTGGCACACATTGCCTCAGCCAGGTAATCAAGGTCAACATCAGCAGTGATAAGTCCTGTTGATAACGTGTACCCTTCATAGGATGTGACAAGAAGGGCACTTTACCTCTGAGATCCTCCTCCCAAAACCCCATAACCCCGGTCTAATGATGAGAAAAACATCAGACGAATCCCAGTTCAGGGACAGTCTACAAAAAACCTGGCGGATACTCCTCGAAACTGTCAAGGTCATCAAAGACTAGGAGCGCCTGAGACAGTGACACAGCCAAGAGGTGCCTAAGGAGACCTGAGAGCTACCTGTCAAGAAGCATCTCAGATGAGATTCTTGGAACAGAAAAAGGATGCTAGATAAAAATGAAGGAAATCTAATAAAGCATACATATTAGTTAACAATGTATCAATATTGTGCATTAATTATAACACATATACCATCCTAACATGAGATGTTAATAGCACGGGTAGCTGGGTGTGGGGCTCTGTACTGGAGAACTCTGTACCATCTTTGCAATTTTTTTGTAAATGGAAACCATTCTTTAAAAATAAAGTTTATTTTTACAAAATGAATGGGAACACTCTATACCAAATTCAAGATGATGGTTACCTCTAGGGGTGGGAAAACAAGATCTGGAGGTTACTCGGGGACATTCCCACGTTGCTGTAATATCTGGTCATAATTTTAAGAATCTAAATCCCGAAAATGGGCTGTCTGTGCTCAGTGTTACTGAGTAACGCAGACCCGTGCTACAGAAGTTCTGAGAGGGTAGATGTCAGATGTCAGTACGGTCTGGGAGGAGGAAGAGGGTAGGGAGGACTTTTGGGAGAGGTTAGACTAGAAGGTTTCAGGAAAAGCCCAAACAGAGGTTTTTGGCTGAGCCTGGCTTTGTGTGTGGTGCCTGCAGAGTGATGCTCTATGCACCAGTCTTAGGTAAGAATTGAGACAAAACTGGGCATGACTGTGAAGGGCTTCAGATTCAAAACTTTCCTGGATCCTTTTCCACAAGACTTCCATCAGTCTTTTTACCAAAAAGCCCTTCAGAGTTTTCTCTACTCTCCACTCAGAAAAGCCCCCTGCTGGCTTCTCTGCATTTCCTTCAGGGGACAGAAGGAGGCTGCCCACTGCCGAGATGCTGGGGCTCAGAAGTTTAAAAATTGGCCTCTCATTCTTGCTTGGGTCCTTAGCTCCCTGCGTGAACACAACCCAGCCCCGGTCTGGATTGGATGCAGGAAGAGAAGCAGAGAAGCCTGGACCCAAGCCTAGCCTTTGGGCGTGGTCTTCCTACCGCACGTCCATCCATTCTGCAACTGCTGGGCACAGCAGACAGTCAAGCTGCGGTCCCTGATGAACCTCCCGTGGCCTCCCAGTGGCCGCTGGGCCACTGCCCTACCCTTGGTAAACTGAGTAAAGCAGAGGTAGGAAAGCAGCTTACCTGCTGAAGAAGGAAGAGCTCACAGCAAGTTCTGAAACCCAGCTGAAATTATCTGGGGAGAATCACAGAATCCAAGATATGGCAAACCAGCCTCTCACGAAGATTCCCTCTGGCCCTCCAGATCGTGCCTCAACACTCTTTGGTGACAGACCCCAGTCACTTCTCAAGACAGCCAGCATGCAGTATGCCTGCAGGAAATGCATACCCTGCATCTAGTCTTGAGAAAATACCAGACCAACCCAAAGGAGCTTTCTACAGAACAAGTAGCCTGTGCTCTTCAAAAACATCAACAGCACAAAAGACAGAAAAGTGAGGAAACATCCCAGATTAAAGGACACAGAAGAAACGTGACAGCTAGAAGCAATGCACAAGCCTGGACTGGATGCTGGGCTGGAAGAAAATAAATTTGCTGTAAAGAACATTATTGGCCCAAGTCAAAGGTCAAACTATGCACTTGACCTTTCAAGTTGCCCACCTGACTCTCTTCCAAGTGTACTTTACTTTCTTTTATTCCTTTTTGATAAATTTTCACTTCTCCTCTAAATAAACAAAAATAAGTAAATGAAATTTTTAAAAGAACAGTACTGAAACATTGGAGACATTTAAATATGGACTACAGATTCTGCAGTAATATTTTATCAAAGATAAATTTCCTGATTTTGATATTAATGTTAAAGTGAATGTGGCAAAAATGTCACTGCAAATCTCAGGGAAGGGTAGTTGGGATCTCTTATTCAAGATCATTATTCTTGTTACTTTTCTGTAAGCTTGAAATCATTACAAAATAAAGAGGTAAGCATTTTCTAAACAAATAGCCCTCAGGGGGATGACTTTTTTTCCTTCTGTGGAACTAAATGCAATTTTGCTGCAACACCTGTCTGCTCTCAGGAGCCACGCAGCCTCTACTGATGTCCTCTTCATGTGCTCTCTGATATTTGAAAACCACTGTCATTTGCTACAACTCACTCCCAGCCACCCAGTTGCTAATCTTTCCCAGCCCCTTTGAGAGGGTGGAGCTCATTGTCAGTGGAGAACCCTTACCTCTAACTCCTGTTTTTGGCTCTCTTTTCTAATGCGAGGGGATCCTGGCAGGAAGATGTCATCAGCTTATCTTAAGGGGTCCTGAGTCTCAGATGCCAAACACTGGAGGCCAGGCCTCCCTGGCTAAGTTTGGGTGATCAGACTGCATAGGAAATTGGTGCTAGAAGGTAATTTCCTTGAGTGTTCCCCGGGGACTGTGACGTTATGATGATCTGAGGCGGCTTGGAAGCACTGCAGCTGGAATGGCACTTTGCTAAATTTGGCAGCCCTGGGGGGAAAACGAGATTTTTTTTAATCAGGAAGCCTGCTTTGGCTAACGTCTCTATCCCCGTCTGTCATGCCATCCTCTGCCAGGAGTGAAGAGCTGCCTGGGGTGAGAAATCTGCTTGCCGGCACGAATGGGACGGGGTCTGAGGGGTGCACAGCTGATGAGAACTGGGAGGAGGCGATGCCGACCGGGCCAGGGTCCCTGCAGCCATTGTGGCTCTGTTCTTGGCACTGTATTTTCCACACAGAGCATCTGAAGGTTGGCAGGAGATGCCAAAAAGTTGCTGGTGCACCCCTCTGCTAGCAGGCAGGGAGTTCCTAACCTAACCTCAACAGACTGGACAGGCAGAAGCAGGAAGGGCTCTGTTCAGAGCACAGGACACAAACTGCGGACCACGCACAACTTGCAGGTCCATCTTATACAGCCTGCATAGTTTAAACATTTTTTTTTCCAACTTGTGGAAAACATTTAAAAATGAGGAGATACCAAATTTTAAAAATAACCCTGGCTTCTGGCTTTTGTCAAAAAATCAGGAGCTCTGTATGCTATCATGATTACAATCTACTCACTTTGAGCGGTCACCCCTGGGCGGGGCATACATGCTTTAGTTTGCCACAATCCCCACCACTCCTTACTGTCTTTCTGACTCTAGGATTCAGGGTCATGTAACGTTTATACTGCATTGCATTGTGTTTTCCTTATAGTGTTTCCTGAGGCCCTTTTCTCTATCTTTGTCTCTGCCTCAGGAGAGAGAACGGAAGATGTCTAGAAGTCATCTCCAGAAGAAACATTTCCCACACCTGCCCAATTTGTTCCATTATCTTCCATTTCTGTCCCCATCTAGCCTAGAGAATTAACAACTTTGTGTTTGAAAATTGGACTCTCAGTCTTCCTTGGTGCTCATCATGGGAGTCCCTCCATCAACCAAAAGCAGGCACATGTTATTCATAAAACTTGTCCCAGGTAAGAGACTATGGCCCTACTTCTTTCTTAATAAATCCATTCTTAATTTAAAGCCACCAAAGTTATCAATAGCTGATGGTCTCCCCAACTCCCACAGTCCCTTCCTCCAAGGCCTGGCCAGCATCCAGCACAGAGGAGACACTGGGGAGCTATCCCAGGCCCTGCCTGCACCGTACCTCTCCTGTCTGTCCCCAGGTACCTGGCACCTGCAGCAGCCAGACCAGAAGGCCCTGTGAATGATGAGGAACTGGGCTCGGGAGGGAGGGGAAGGCAGAGAGGCGGCAGAGGAAAGCACATGCAGGGGACAGCACCAAGCTGGGGGTGCAGGAAGGGAAGTGGAGGTGCTTTTGCTCAAGTCCCCTCATCCCTAGAGGGCCTAAAGCAGTGGTCTGTGATGGTATCTCCAAACGAGGTCATCCATCCAGTTACAGACACATTCTGACATGATCAAAGAAGGATGGGAGAACCTGGGTTCAGGGCGACTCGAATCTACACTCCCAGGAAACTCAGATTTAAAAGAAAAAAAAAATAAAGAAAGGTGAAAACCTCATATGAGAACTGCAGTAATGCTTCATGAATTCCAGGTCTTTCTAGGGGGTACAAATTGCATAATTAAATGGTGAATGTACCCTGTATATGTGTTTGTGCATGTGTGGGAAAAGACTTAACTTATTCAATGTAGGCTTTTGTATATCACAGATTTTGAAATCGTGTCTTAGCATTTCTACTTTATCTTTTATGATAACAGAAAATCTTTTATAATCCCAAAAATGGAAGAGGGGCTCCCTATTCTCTGGGAGCCTCGTCCCTGCTGCCTCCTGCTCAGGCAGCCCCGTTCAGTGGTGTCACCTCCACAGCCTGTCCTAGGGATGAGAGACAAGAGCCCTTGGGACTAAATGGTGGCCAATAATTGCTACAGGGAGAAGCTTTTCCTGGGCTGGAAGTGAAGCTTTACCTGGGCTGAGGATGAGAAGGAAGGGAGGAAGGTCAGCAGTCGTGGGGCTCGGAGCCTGCACCTGCTGCCCACGACACCTTGGCCTCCTTCTCCCCGAAGACCTCAGGTTCAGCTTCTCTTGTCCCACCCGCCTGGAGTCTTCCTCTCCAACTGCCTCATTCAACTGCTGCTCCCACCACAACTGAGAGGGAACTCTCACGAGCGAACATGCCCTGTGCCCACATTAAAGGGCTCTGCCCCCTCCCAGGATGAACTGTGGCCCGGTCTGGCTCTTTGGTGACAGTCAGAGCCCAGCTTGCATGGCCAGCCCTTCCCTGGCTGTCACAGCACATCCCTGTAGAAGAGGAGAAAATCCTCGCTCCGACCTCCATTCTACAAATGAGAAGCCCCAGGCACAGAAGCCAGTTCATGACTGAGACCAGCACCTAGGTCTCCTGAGTCTCACTCAGGCTCCTGCCTGGGAGAATGCATCGAATTTCCTAGCTGTGTTCCTGCAATGGGGAAGCAACTTTGGGATCAGGAGAGGGGAGGGAGGGGAACCCAAGCTTCAAAACAGAAAATCTCATTCATTCATCCCTCTTTCATTTAACAAAAAAGAAAAGGGCAAGTTGCGCTCACTTTGTCTTGAATTGAATGAAAGGTAAGTCTGAGACTAGCACTAGCAGCTGGCCCTTGCATAGCAAAGTTCCTCGTGTGTCACACTTGGAGCCCTGCACACCCCGAGCGCAGGTTTGATTCCTGGGGTCCCTTCTGCGCCTCGCACAGAACACGTGCCTGATCTCAGGTGAGCCGAGCCAAAAGGCTCCACAGCGCTCAGCGAGCCGGCTGGGTGGGAGCAAACTCTCTAAATGAAGAAATAAACAAATTTGATTCCGTTTTAAGCGTTATTTAGACACCTTACAGGACCCTCCCCGCCTCACGCACGTGGATTTTAAGAGCAATTGGCCTTTGCCTGCTCCTGTCCTGCGCAATGCCGCCCCCTGCTGGCTGCTTTCCTGCTCGGCCGCTTCCTGGAGGTGCAAATTCACCGCCTTCGCCCGCCCTGAGTTCCCTTCCCACCTGAAGGGAAGTGGAAATGGAGAGGGGCTGTGCGCAGCTGTGTAGGACAACGGGTCCTCCCAGGAAGGCTCCCCGGCCTGGGGAATGAGCTAGACCGACAGCAGTTTCCTTACGCGTGTCCAAAGTGTCCCTTTTAATTTCCCTCCATTCCTCCCTTCATGAATGCAAATCACTGCTAATAACATCACTTGACATTTCTGGAGCCCTTTGTGTATCACAAAATTCTTTATCCTCTTTATCACTTGATCTTCCCAACAACCCCGGGGGTCTCATAAACACAGCAAAGGCTCGCTTCCGCAATCTTCCAAACCAAGTCGAGTGCTACCAAGTTTGCGGAGGAAGAATGCTGATCAGTTTTCCTCCATCTCCAAGAAAGGCCGGGCAGAGACGGATTTCCACCCAGACAGACGGTATTGGCTGGCCTAGCGGGAAACAGAGTGGAAAATGATGGAGAGGGACTGGTCTGTATCCAACGAAGTTCTTAGAAAAGACCAAACAAGCTCCTGTTCCAGGGAGAGCGTGGACTCACCCAGTCAGGGAACTGAGGCCCAGCCTGGGTACACACACGCCTGGGGGTGGGGCAAGATAATTCATTGGAATACAGAAAGCAAAAATTAGAAATCCTTTCCACAGTTTTCCTCTTCCTTTAAAAATTCTATTTTGGCTGGGTACAGTGGCTCAGGCCTATAATCCCAACACTGGGAGGCCTAGGCAGGTGGATCACTTGGGCCCCGGCATTGGAGACAAGCCTAGGCAACATGGCAACCCCCATTGCTACTGAAAATGCAAAATGAGCCAGGCTCAGTGGCATGTGTCTGTGGTCCTAGCTACTTGGGAGGCTGATGGGAGCATTACCTGAGTCTAGGAAGTCAAGGCTGTAGTGAGCTATGATCATGCCACTGCATTCAGGCCTGATCGATAAGAGTGAGACCAGTCTTTTAAAAAATCTATATTGCATACAAAATAGTGTATACAAATTGTGTACAGTGATATACATGTGTAGGGAAGAAAAAGTGCAAGACTTTTGCTTGACAGTCATAAGGGTCACGGTTGACACTCCTGTAACAAAAGACAGACTAAACAAAAGGAAAGTCTAACAATTTTATTTCATCGAAGTTTAAAGTGACGTGTGAGTCTTCAGAAATGAATACTGAAAGGCTCAGGGACAACTGCCCATTTTTATGCTTAATCTCAATGAAGAGTGGACAGCAGTGCAGAAATGCAATTGGACAGAAAGGTCTGATGGACTGGGAATGGAATGAGGTGGTGGGGGGGGCCCATTAGGGCCTGTCTGTCCCGATTCTCCTTGGCCTCTCTGTGCAGCATTCCTTCCTTCTAGGTATGGGCACTACCCCTCTGGAATGAGGGTCTTAGGACTTACTCTCAGACAAGGTTGGTCAGAGAATTTCTTTACGGCCAGCTCCTGCGCAGAAGGTTAGGGGAAGGTTTGAGTGACATTTGTAAGTTTCATGGGTGGCTTTGGGGAAGAGTTTCTATGACCTACTTTGGGGAGGGAGACTTCTGTTTTCTATGACTCACCTCAGGGGAGAAAGAGGGGCACAAGGGGTGCAGAAAGGCTGGAGGAGGTCAGGGAGAACTTGCTTCTGAGGCTGCTTAGGTCATCCAAACTCCATCAGTTCAAAGTATTCAGCCTGCCAAGGTGCCATACATTGGGTTACCGTTGTTGGAGCTCCAACATGTGTCCACCCAGCACATCCCTTGTAAATAACTATACATGTGTAAATCGGGAGTCTGTGTGCCCAAATACCTGCCGTGGTGCTCTGTGGCAAGGGGAAATTGGCGCTCAATGGGAAATGGAATTTTCCCAGCTCTGAGGTTCTGCAGGATCTCTATACCAAAGTGAGGTTCTGGGGCCGGGCGTGGTGGCTCACACCTGTAATCCCAGCTACTCAGGAGGCTGAGGCAGGAGAATTGCCTGAACCCAGGAGGCGGAGGTTGCGGTGAGCCGAGATCGCGCCATTGCACTCCAGCCTGGGTAACATGAGTGAAACTCTGTCCCCAAAAAAAAAAAAAAAAAAAAATGAGGTTCTGGCTTGGCGTGGTGGCTCACACCTGTAATCCCAGCACTTTGGGAGGCTGAGGCGGACAGATCACCTGAGGCCAGGAGTTCGAGACCAGCCTGGCCAACATGGTGGAAACTCCATCTCTATTAAAAATACAAAAATTAGCTGGGCATGGTGGTGCAATGCACACCTTTAGGCCCAGCTACTCGGGAGGCTGAGGCAGGAGAATCGCTTGAACTCAGGAGGCAGAGGTTGCAGCAGGCCAAGATTGCACCACTGCACTCCAGCCTGGGTGACAGAGCAAGACTCTGTCTCAACAACAACAAAACAAAGTGAGGTTCTGTCTGAAATATAAAAAGAGAGAGAGAGAGAGAGGAGTGGGGAGACAAAGACAGAAAGAGACAGATAAGAGAGACAGGGCAGAAAGACTTGGCCCAAAGGCCCCAGAAAGTGCTCAGAAATCAGTGTGTGCAGTTACATAGAATCAATAGCTTATAGTGGCTAGCAGTAGAAACTCTGGAATCAGATCTGACCCCTAAATCTCCAAATTTCAATGTTGTCAACTACAAAATGAAAACACTATCCTGGAAGCATTGTAAATTAACAGAGGATTAAAGTGGATCAGGAAGTGAAGTGCTTACACACAGTGCCTTAAACAGAGTAAACACCCAATAAATGGTAACTATTGTTTGTGAATAATAATTTTTAAATTAGAAGTAAGAATTCTGCCTCCTGGGTTGCTATTAGACTCTGTCTAGTAGAAATACACTGAAGTCTCTGCTCGAAGAAGGGGTTTGGGTTTTTCACGTTATTTGCCTAATGAGCTAAGAGAGGTAGAGGAGGACGATCAAACAAAGCTGACGTCAAGTGATTTAGGAAAGTAATTTGAAATTTGCATGGACTTTTAAAATAAAAGTAAGTGGAAGAATTAAGTGTAAGTAAAGCAATAATAGGATTAGTGAACCAGAAATACATGCATGCAACAGAGAACAAGCCCACTAATAAAAAACAAAAATATTTCACAGCCAGAAAATGTGAGTGCTGGCCTCAGTTCCATCGCTTACAACTTAAAAACCTGAGCAAGCCCCTAGGCTCAGAGAGCTGAGCTTAGGAATTTAAAACCTGCCCCCAACAGGAGAAAGACTTCTCAGAGAATCCATTCTCAGAATCAGGAAAACTATGCTAATTGCAAACAACTAAATTTTCCATTTAAATGGTTGGGCCATAACAATCTTGTAAAAATCTATTTCTTTCTTTGCATGCTGTTAAGGAGCTTAGAGCAAAAACTCAGCCATCTCTAATAACTGCACACAATCTTATGGCTTGCATTTATGTGCAATTATATACGAGGAAGTGCTCTGCTAAGGCTAAATCAGGAACACACACCAGGTCAGTGAAAAATATTGATGTGTGCGGGGGAAAAGAAGGTGGGGAGCATTTCAGTGAATGCCACTGAGAGGGACTGAGAGCCTCATATCAGAACAGAAGTTTCCAGATCAGTACGGTTCTCTCTAGAGCACAGTGCCAACCATGAGGTATTTGGGAAACAAGGATTTGGCAAGGAACACAGATATCAAGTCAGCAAAGTGTACTCCTCTTTGCTCTGATGAAACATGGTTTTGTGCTCATGCTACTCAGAGATGGATAGCAAGCTCTGCATAAGGGGCCGTCAGACACTGGAAACAGAACTTCCGTGAAGGGATAGCCTATCTGTCCCCCTGCTCTGAGCAGGCCATGCTGGCAGATTTTGGGGTGAGGCCTTTATACCCAGCCCTTACTGCTTGCTTTGTCCTTCTTGCTTTCTTCCTTCTCCTGTTATTTTATTTTATTTTTGAGACGGATTTTCTCTCTTGTTGCCCAGGCTGGAGTGCAATGGCTCGATCTCGGCTCATGGCAACCTCTGCCTCTGGGTTCAAGCAATTCTCCTGCCTCAGCTTCCCGAGTTGCTAGGATTACAGGCACATGCCACCATGTCCGGCTAATTTTTGTATTTTTAGTAGAGACAGAGTTTCACCATGTTGGCCAGGCTAGTCTCCAACTCTGGACCTCAGGTGATCCGCCCACCGCGGTCTCCCAAAGTGCTGGGATTACAGGCGTGAGTCATTGTGCCTAGCCCCCTCTTCTGTTTTAGATTCGAATTCTAAGCCAGCCTATTAAAAGCCAGTGAGTGATGTGGTTGTGGGCAAGGTATCTCCTCTGCCTGGGATACAAGTTCCCTCTAGAAAATCAAAGAGCTGAGTTACTTGCAGGTTTTAAAATTGTTTGTGTGCCGTGGACCTCTTTGGCATTCTAGTATATTCTCAGAAAAAGTATTTCTATGCATGAGATAAAGTACATAAAATTGCAAAGAAAACCAATTATACAGAAATGTGCTTATCATAATATGTATAAAACACAGCTGAATATTGTAAGATATATGCTTCTATATTGATGCACTAAGTAATGTGATCTAGCAGAAGGTCTAACAACTATTATAATTTCAAAGCATTGATGCATGTAAGTGATATTTTGAGGCATCCGAAACCATTGAAATGAGATTTGAGAATATCGCTAATTTATATTGGTAACAAAGTCACAGATATTGCTAATACTATCTAGTTGTCACTCCATCAAAGAAAATGCCAAATTTCAGTTCATAAAAATAAAGATGTCATTTTTTTCCATCCAAACTCATAGATGCCCTGAATCTAGCTAAGAGGTCCATGGACCACAGGCTGAGAACAGCTGGACGGATGATTTCTTAAATTGCTTTTGACTCTGAAGCAGTTGAATTCCATAGAATTTTCTAAATAATACCAGGGGACAGATTAGGGGACATTTAGGATAATGGGGTGAAATTTTACAATCTTAACAGCTGGCACCAGAGTGACTCAGAGGGTGGAAACCGTTTTTGTTTAGCGACTGCTTTGATCTGTCTCTTGGGGCAGACGGAGACACCCTAATGACTTGCTTGGCAGGAAAGGGCATCAGAAAGGAGAACTAAACTGCTCTGCATAAAGCGTGTCCAAGAATTGGGAGGTGGAGTCAGGGAGAACACAGAGAGTAATTCGAGAACCGGGAAAGAAACCATAGCCAGAGGGAGTAGAATGGTGAGGGACTCCTTACGAAGGTAGATGATTGGCATTCAAATGGAAGTTGTTGACTTGCTGTCAATAACTCTTTTGACCCCACATCTTATTAAAGTGGTCTACACATACAAAGGAAATAAGGAAAAGTGCTGAATTCTCCCCCTTGGTCAATGCGGTGGAGCAAAGGAGAGGATGGATGGCTTAGTGGGATGCTCAGGAAGGAGGAGTTAAAAGAGGTCATGAAAATGGAGGTGGCTGGATACACAGAAACTTTGGGGAGCACGTTCACATAGGGACCTGGACCCTTCCTGTCTAGATCGTATGGGACACGTGATCTCAGCTAACCTCTGGGTTCTCAGAGCTCAAGCCAGAGACCAGCAGCATCAGCAACCTCTGAGCCTTGTTAGAAGGGCAAATTCTTAAGCCCCACCCCAGACTTACTGGATGGAACCATATGAGATTGGGGTCCAGCAATCTGTGTCTTGCCCTCCAGGCAATTTGGAAAGTCAAGTTCAAGTTTAAGAACTTCTGCTTTCAGACAGCATTATTTCCATCATTGCATTCCAGAGTCCCAGTCCCCAGAGAGTGCAGAATTCCTCTCAGCACTCAGGCCTGGGGGACCCACTCCCAGCCTGGAGATAAGAACACTGCCCCTCACCTCGCACCAGGAGAGCTTTCAGAGCCAGAAAATGCTCCCAGCCACCGGGAGCTCCCTGACCCTCCAGGAAGCCACTCCCTCCTGGAACCTTTCCAGTGACCTGAAGGTCCAGGCCTCCCAGGCTGGGGCTGCCCTCTGGAGCCACTTTTCTGGAAGAAGCCCTTCAGGATGCAAAAGACAAGTCTGAGCCTTCCTCTCTTCCTGCTGCTGCCTTGCACCGCATGGTGTTCTGGCCACCCTAGACGTTGGTCTCGGAAGACCGCTCATTTAGCAGTTTCTCTTAAAATAGCATGCAGAGCTGCAAACAGAGGGCAGGGCAGGGCAGGCCAGTGTGTCTGTGGCCTCCTTTGATTTGCAACTGGCTGCTGTCACTGTGGACCATACTGTTACAGGAAAGGGACCCCATTCCAGACCCCAAGAGAGGGGTCTTGGATCTCACACAAGAAAGAATTCAGGGTGAATCCATAGAGTAAAGTGAAAGCAAGTTTATTAAGAAAGGAAAGGAATAGAAGAATGGCTACATCATAGACAGAGCAGCCCCAGGGCTGCTGGCTGCCCTTTTTTATGGTTATTTCTTGATGATATCCTAAACAAGGGGTGGATTATTCATGCCTCCCTTTGCTAGACCATAAAGGGTCACTTCTTGATGTTGCCTTGGCATTTGTAAACCGTCATGGCGCTGGTGGGAGTGTGGCAGTGATGACGACCAGAGGTCACTCTCGTCGCCATCTTGGTTTTGGTGGGTTTTGGCCGGCTTCTTTACTGCAAACTGTTTTATCAGCAAGGTCTCTGTGATCTGTATCTTGTGCTGACTTCCAATCTCATCCTGTGGCTTTGAATGCCTAACTGTCTGGGAATTCAGCCCAGTAGTTCTCAGCCTTATTCGACCCAGCCCCTTTTCAAGATGGAGTTGCTCTGGTTCACATGCCTCTGACAACATCACCCCAGCTCGTGCATAGATTAAGACCTCTGGAACCTCTAAGCACTAAAAATACCATGACCTCCTCTCCACCAGTATAGAATTGAAAATAAAATCATAACAAACCATCCAGTAAACATAACGAAGCACAGCAAAGCCCTGCATTCTCTAACTACAATTATTTTAGTACTAATTTTGAAAGACCAAGTAACAATTTTTTAAATGTTTATCATGAAATATTTCTGAAACCTGAAAAGCTGAAAAGGATTATTAAAAACCAAAGCCACATACACTCACCACTCAGCTTAAGGAATGAAATATTACCAGTATTGGCCGGGCGCGGTGGCTCACGCCTGTAATCCCAGCACTTTGGGAGACCGAGGCAGGTAGATCACCTGAGGTCAGGAGTTCGGGACCAGCCTGGCCAACATGGTGAAACCCTATCTCTACTAAAAATACAAAAATTAGCCCGACATGGTGGCATGTGCCTGTAATCCTAGCAACTTGGGAAGCTGAGGCAGGAGAATTGCTTGAACCCAGAGGCAGAGGTTGTAGTGAGCCAAAATCGTGCCATTGCACTCCAGCCTGGGCAACAAGAGTGAAACTCTGTCTCAATATATATATATATATATATATATATATATATATATATATATATATA